>NC_047104.1:128060950-128360950 GCF_902500255.1 Thalassophryne amazonica
CTCATCACTAATTGAAGAAAATAAGAACAACCCCAGGTTTCTTTTCAGCACTGTAGCCAGGCTGACAAAGAGTCAGAGCTCTATTGAGCTGAGTATTCCATTAACTTTAACTAGTAATGACTTCATGACTTTCTTTGCTAACAAAATTTTGACTATTAGAGAAAAAATTACTCATAACCATCCCAAAGATGTATCGTTATCTTTGGCTGCTTTCAGTGATGCCGGTATTTGGTTAGACTCTTTCTCTCCGATTGTTCTGTCTGAGTTATTTTCATTAGTTACTTCATCCAAACCATCAACATGTTTATTAGACCCCATTCCTGCCAGGCTGCTCAAGGAAGTCCTACCATTATTTAATGCTTCAATCTTAAATATGATCAACTTATCTTTGTTAGTTGGCTATGTACCACAGGCTTTTAAGGTGGCAGTAATTAAACCATTACTTAAAAAGCCATCACTTGACCCAGCTATTTTAGCTAATTATAGGCCAATCTCCAACCTTCCTTTTCTCTCAAAGATTCTTGAGAGGGTAGTTGTAAAACAGCTAACTGATCACCTGCAGAGGAATGGTCTATTTGAAGAGGTTCAGTCAGGTTTTAGAATTCATCATAGTACAGAAACAGCATTAGTGAAGGTTACAAATGATCTTCTTATGGCTTCGGACAGTGGACTTATCTCTGTGCTTGTTCTGTTGGACCTCAGTGCTGCTTTTGATACTGTTGACCATAAAATTTTATTACAGAGATTAGAGCATGTCATAGGTATTAAAGGCACTGCGCTGCGGTGGTTTGAATCATATTTGTCTAATAGATTACAGTTTGTTCATGTAAATGGGGAATCTTCTTCACAGACTAAAGTTAATTATGGAGTTCCACAAGGTTCTGTGCTAGGACCAATTTTATTCACTTTATACATGCTTCCCTTAGGCAGTATTATTAGACGGTATTGCTTAAATTTTCATTGTTACGCAGATGATACCCAGCTTTATCTATCCATGAAGCCAGAGGACACACACCAATTAGCTAAACTGCAGGATTGTCTTACAGACATAAAGACATGGATGACCTCTAATTTCCTGCTTTTAAACTCAGATAAAACTGAAGTTATTGTACTTGGCCCCACAAATCTTAGAAGCATGGTGTCTAACCAGATCTTTACTCTGGATGGCATTTCCCTGACCTCTAGTAATACTGTGAGAAATCTTGGAGTCATTTTTGATCAGGATATGTCATTCAAAGCGCATATTAAACAAATATGTAGGACTGCCTTTTTGCATTTACGCAATATCTCTAAAATCAGAAAGGTCTTGTCTCAGAGTCATGCTGAAAAACTAATTCATGCATTTATTTCCTCTAGGCTGGACTATTGTAATTCTTTATTATCAGGTTGTCCTAAAAGTTCCCTAAAAAGCCTTCAGTTAATTCAAAATGCTGCAGCTAGAGTACTGACGGGGACTAGCAGGAGAGAGCATATCTCACCCGTGTTGGCCTCTCTTCATTGGCTTCCTGTTAATTCTAGAATAGAATTTAAAATTCTTCTTCTTACTTATAAGGTTTTGAATAATCAGGTCCCATCTTATCTTAGGGACCTCGTAGTACCATATCACCCTAATAGAGCGCTTCGCTCTCAGACTGCAGGCTTACTTGTAGTTCCTAGGGTTTGTAAGAGTAGAATGGGAGGCAGAGCCTTCAGCTTTCAGGCTCCTCTCCTGTGGAACCAGCTCCCAATTCAGATCAGGGAGACAGATACCCTCTCTACTTTTAAGATTAGGCTTAAAACTTTCCTTTTCGCTAAGGCTTATAGTTAGGGCTGGATCGGGTGACCCTGGACTATCCCTTGGTTATGCTGCTTTAGACGTAGACTGTGGGGGGGTTCCCATGATGCACTGTTTCTTTCTCTTTTTGCTCTGTATGCATCACTCCGCATTTAATCATTAGTGATCGATCTCTGCCCCCCTCCACAGCATGTCTTTTTCCTGGTTCTTTCCCTCAGCCCCAACCAGTCTCAGCAGAAGACTGCCCCTCCCTGAGCCTGGTTCTGCTGGAGGTTTCTTCCTGTTAAGAGGGAGTTTTTCCTTCCCACTGTTGCCAAGTGCTTGCTCACAGGGGGTCGTTTTGACCGTTGGGGTTTTTCATAATTATTGTATGGCCTTGCCTTACAATATAAAGCGCCTTGGGGCAACTGTTTGTTGTGATTTGGCGCTATATATAAAAAAAGTTGAAGTTGAAGTTGACTTGTTAGTTCAGTTAGGTATTTAAGTCACACCCTCTCACATCCTGTCAATTACCTCACAGTCCTATTCGCTGCCACATGTCCGCAAGTTTTTTCCCCGTCTTGTATTTTGAATCCGTATCTGTTATCACCTGGTTCATCATTTGTCTGACAACCTGTTTGGAGGATGTTTGGACATTTCCACTTGGATGTATTTGTGTCACCATTGTATTTTCACTGTCACACTTGGTTTTTAACTTTAACCCTTTGTGTTGGCTGCCTGTTTCCTGGGGTCTAGTTCTCATGCTTTAGTGGTTCCAACCACAACAGAAATTGCTCTAAAATGTTTAAAACCTAGTAAATCACAAAATTATCAGATGGTGCAGGTTTTGTGTGAGAATGATAAACTATTTTGTGCTTGATATTTTTTGGCATAATGATTATTTGTTGCCTCAAAGCAGAGTACATGGCTGTGCCTTGACATGAACATGTTTCCTATTTTTTCAGTGAGCAAAAGTGCAAATGTGATGCAAAAAAAAAAAAAAAATGCTGATTTACAATGTGACTTTCTGTGGACAGTTTGCAATGTCTGAAGCATGGTTAAAATAGAATTAATGTCAACATGGGCATCCAAAGCCATTAGCATATTCCCCAGGTAATAAACAGCAAAGAGTTTGACAGATTACAATTCATTGTAAGTTTAGGAGGATAGATGCTGGATGCAGCCAAAATGGGCTTCCTTAGGAGGGTGGCTGGTGCCTCCCTTAGAGAGAGGGTGAGAAGTTCGGTCATCTGTGGAGAGCTTGGAGTAGAGCCACTGCTCCTTCATGTTGAAAGGGGCCAGCTGAGGTGGTTCAGGCATCTGGTAAGGATGCCTCCTGGCACCTTCCTAGGGAGGTGTTCCAGGCACGTCTATCTGGGAGGAGACCCCGGGGAAGACCCAGGACTAGGTGGAGAGATTATATCGCCACATTGGCCTGGGAACGCCTCGGGATCCCCCAGTCAGAGGTGTCAATGTGTCCCGAGAAAGGGAAGTTGGGGTCCCCTGCTAGAGCTGTTGCCCCGTGACCTGATTCCGGATAAGCAGTTGAAGATGAATAAATGAGGTGCTGGATGCAAATTCATGCTGGTAATTTAGCTTTGTCGAGGAAATTATGAGACTGACCCTGTGTCAGCATTATTTTACAGGCAACACCAGCTTTTTAGCATTCAGATCCCTGCACCAGAGTGGTGGAGGATTATCAGATGACAACATACAATTTATGCTTTGCAAATGAGACACAGAATTGAAAATGTCACTGGCCCCCAAAGCTACAATTCCAAAGGAAATAGACTCAAGTGGGAAAATGGTGTCATGTCTTATAGTCATTCATTTTGTACGGGGCGATATGCCGTGCAGTCTTTCAGTAATCATGTTTTCATGCTGAATGTAGCAAATAACATCACATGCCTAACCACTTGTGGGGCATTTCAAGGTTAATTCATGCTCTTTTCATACCTTCTTGTGTACTCGGTTCACAACTGGAATACTTGCCATTCAGCTCTAAAAACTAGTCATTTTATGGAGACAGAATCACTGTGAGTACACTGTTGGTGCTGCATCTTGCAAAAGCTTAGGTTTGAAATTCATGTTTCACACACTTTTTTGCAGTAAAGGATCATACACATCTTTAGGAACTTCTTTCATATGCAGCACTTCTTACTATGAAGTGTTTGAGGTACTCCCTCATGACTATTCCATCTGTTGTAAAACATTTGAGCTTTTTCATGCATTACTTTTCCTCAGTGATGTATGTCTAACTCAGATAACTGAGATACAGGCAGTAGGTAATTAGTGTCCTATTTTCAGAGGCTGAACAGCAAATTATTCTGCGTGTGTCCATTCTCTTTTAACCAACAGGGGATTTTAATATGTTTTAACAGGGGAATTCAGGCTGAGGATAGTTGTTCCATCATACTCTGTTCAATAAGTTTGTTCCACAAACACATCAAAAGAAAAAATAATATTAATGTCACAGAAAAACATTTTTATTATTTTGCAGTGATGGTTCTTAACACTTTCACTGTGATTGTTAGTAATGTGCTTTTGTCTCTCCTGTTGCAAGAAAGTAAATGTCACAGAAAAACATTTTTATTATTTTGCAGTGATGGTTCTTAACACTTTCACTGTGATTGTTAGTAATGTGCTTTTGTCTCTCCTGTTGCAAGAAAGTAAATATACTGTTACAGTACTTAAATGTGCATCAGGAAGTTTTTTTTTTAAATTTATATTATAATAGCCAAGTGACCAATGTGTGCGTGTGTATGACTTCGATCACACAAAAACTGGGGAGAACTGACATTTGCTGTTTGGTATACTTATGTATTTTGGGTCAAGGATGAATGCTGTGAAAACGAAAAGTTGATAGGACAAATATTTTTTGAGAAATGGGCAATTTTAGCTAACCAATAAACAATGGACATTGTACTGCAATGCATCATGGGAGTTTAGAGTTTTGGGGGTTTAAATGTTGTTGTGGTTCATGTTAGTTTAACAGTGTTGTTCGTGTTATTGATTTCTTGTACTTTTTTGTAGTTCAATTGGTTTAGTCAGTTTCGGTAAGTGTTATGTTACCCGTCACTATGAGGGAGTTAAGTGTTATGTTGGCACCATGAGTGAAATGTATAGTGTTTTTAGTGTCTTACGCCACAGATTCTGTTTATCCAATTAAAAGCACATAAAAAATGAACAGCAGAAAAGACAAACAGCTGTGCGTGCAGTTTTAATCACTCACAAAGTGGTGAGAGCTGACATTTGCTGAATTGGTCAAGGATGAACGACACCAAAACCGAACGTTGGTAGGACTAATATTTTTAGACAAGCTAGATATATTAGTTAACAACACTGAACAATATACACTGATAGTTGCATTCTGGAGTCACACGCCATTTCAGCAGGGGGCAATAAATCATCTATATATTAAAAGAATGTGTGTGATTTTATTTAGTAAGTTCAATGTAAATACATAATATAATTGTAAATACGTTAAAAATACATGGATGACATAAGAAAATGAAAACACTTATTTCCATTGTTGTCCATTTAAAAATCAAATGACAAAATATAAGTTAAAATGAAATAATCATAATTTTGATAAAAATAATAATGATAGTGTGTGTATATGTATAAGAACCTAAACAATTTATACATACATTAAGACAGTAAATTAACATTACAAAATTATGTAATTAACAGGAAATAAAATAGTTGTGTTCGTCTTCTAAAAATTGTTGAGGTCTAAGGTTCTAAAAACATTCTAGAATCACACAGCATTTCAACTCATAGAAAATTTGCACAGTTTATTACCACCCTTGAAAAATGTCAGCTACCTGTTTTTATAAACACGACTCAACCTAGAGACGCATGGGCAGTGCACAAGTATATTTTAAATTTCTTAATCATGTTTTAATGGCTATGGTAAACACATTGTAACTTGACCAAAATCACACCAAACCAACTTTATCAGTTGCCAATTACACAATCTGTAATTGCAACTGAGGTTTAACATTGCTGTAACATAATTTTATAGAGTTTACAGAGGTTGCCACAAAAAAAAATCTAGGTTGTCACAACAGTACTTTTAATAATATGATGCCAGAAAGTGACATGACCACATCATTCTGCAGACTCCCAACAGCATTGCTACAGTGTTGAAGATCACCACATTGTGGAGCCTATCCCAGCAGTCATAGGACCCCCTGGACAGTACACCAGACTAACACAGGGCCACATATAGACAAACAAACACATTCACACCCGCCCACATACAGATGGTAAATTTCAAGTTTCCAATTCACCTAACATGCTTGTCTTTGGAAGTGGGAAGAAGCCAGACCATCTATAGTGAACCCACATGAGTGCGACGGAGGCCAGCATGAGTCTGTGTGCAACAGTAATCAATAGGCTTCAATCCCTCAACAGCTAAAGGACACTCTGGCCACTCAATGCTGTCAGGAAAGATGACTTTAAGCTTGCTTTCAGCTTGTTTTCATCTTGGAATATAATACGTGCCATGGAATTAAAATACATGATGTTGGATTAAACTGCACAGTGTTTGGTACGTTCCAGGAGTAAGTGAGGTCATACCGGACTTTTCCAGTGTAAATGGGGAGGCCCACGGAATGAACTCGGTGGTGAAGACGAGGGAATATGTCTAAAAATGATTCTAACATGACAAGTATGATCAAATGAAGTATTAATGTGTTAAAATTAAGAGTTGATTAGAAAAAGTATTTTACGAATAAGTGAAATGAATGATTATATGAGTTGTTTTTCATAAAGAGTGCAGAGTCAGAGAAAAAGAGGAAGTGAAGAAGATGTCGCAAGCAGCGCAAGGAAAGCTGATGTTAAACAACTGATCAAATGATTAAAATGTTAGTAAAATATGAAATGAATAATAAGGAATGAGAATGTTTGTATATGATCATATGAATTGTTTTTATGTAAAAGAGAGTTGTAATGAAATGATTGAATATGAATGATGTGAATCATGAAGAAATGATTTAAAAGAATGAATTCTTGGAAAAGCTGAAGTGTTAACGGAAAAGAGAAACTTGAGAAATAAGTTACTGGTAAGGGCTGCTGAGATTTCCAGTAAGCAGAAGGAGAAGGGAGGAGGTTTTGAGTCAACAGTGTCCCCATGGTAACCAAGATCATCTGAGGACAACAAGAGTCAAGCACATATATAAACTGTGAAACACCAGAAAACGGGGTTATTCTTCCAGGGAGAGGTGCTGTTGCCACTACTCCCCTGCTACGAGGAGATCACAAGACTTGACCATCTTGTGAGCAGCAATTGGAATCGTGGAGTGAGAGGTTTGGAGCCATGAAAGATCATTTGAGAGAGATTTCAACTCCTACTCAGGCCGTCCAGTCACGGAGTAGCAGAACAACGGAGAGTAACCACTGGCCTTAAGTCTGAGTGGGGAATGTTCAACGATTTCTCTCTCAAGGAACATCACCGCATACCATCAACTTTTGGTTGATTGAAGACGGAAAAAATTCTTATGTGGATTAACTTCCTGAAGGATTACAACATCACACAAGGATCGTGGTCAGCTAACGACTAATAGCTGATGAAGAGGAAATCAAGTTCATCGAGCTGGGGACCCTAACCTCAAAAACCTCCTTCCCTCACTCCTAGAAAAAATTGTTAAGAAGTCAATCCAGTCCCAGTCAAAGTAAGATCAGACAGAGTTACTGAATTAAAAACAAAATCTCTGCCAATCATTATTCTAATTATACTTGAATTACTGTTGTGAAATTATCACCATATAATCTATGTTGATTATGTTATTGGCACTTGCAAAACCTGCAATAAATTTCCAAGCATGCAGTTAAAGTGTTAAGGCTTGGACATTGGATTATTGATGCTTCTTAAGGTGTAAAAGTTAAAGTTTATTGGGTGTACAACATCAAAAAGGCTCTAAAAGGTTAGTCTGGTTTTTTAATGAAAATAACACATCCCAGGGACTCGCTGTACGAGTCACTAAATTCAAAATCTAGCAACATTCCAAGAGCCCTGATCCATAAGAGGAGAGCTGCCGTTAACGGGCGTGGCCGGTTCGTATCCTGGTTCCTGAGAAGGCTATTCGACCGGGGTGCGAGATCAGCTTCAGCGGGGTGGACGTCCGGATGGAGGCAGTGAGCAGCTAGACGAATCTCCTCGCCACCAGCTTGAACAGCCTTTGTGCAGCCCTGCCGGGTAATACCCGTGGAGACACGAAGGTCGGACCCCAGAGACGGAGAGCTGGTTTTGTACACAAACACACTCATCGGAGGGTGAGCGTGTGCCGTGTATCTAAAAAGCGGGATCTGACAATGCCTAGCTCAGATTTTAGCTGATTGGTCAGTGTGCCTGCCTCCCATGCCAGAGATCATGAGTTTGCATCCTGATGGGAGAAAGTAGGAGGAGTCAACAACACAATGCAAAACCAGAGAGTGCAAGCCACTACATTGGTGTTGTGACCCGGACAGGAGGGAGGCTCAAGGGGTGGATGAGTAAATGGTAAATGGACTGCATTTACATAGCTCCTTTCCATATGCATCAGACACTCAAAGTGCTTTACAATTATGCCTCACATTCACACAGACACACTCACACACCAGTGTCAGGGTGCTGCCATGCAAGGCACTCACTACACACCGGGAGCAACTCGGGGATTAAGGACCTTGCCAAAAAGGCCCTTAGTGATTTTCCGGTCAGGCTGGGGTTTGAATAGAGGATCCTCTGGTTTGAAGCCCAATGCTTTAACCACTAGACCATCACCTCCCAGTGAGTGTGACAAAGGCCTACAGGATTTGCTGTGCAATAGTAGTCAATAGGCCTCATTCCCCAGAAAGTTAAATTATACTCTGGCCACTCAGCTAAGAGCCTGGATTTTTAGCCAACAGGTCAGAGTGTCCGCCTCCCATGCAGAGATCGCGAGTTCACATCCCAAGGAGAGCAAAAGGGAGGAGTCAGAACTGAAACACAATGCAGGCAAGAGAGTACAGCTGCTACACGAACACGGGGAGACATGCAAACAATGCAATAGTGCTAACCACTAAGTCACTGTGCTGCCCATCTATGAAATATCACTCACTCACTCACTCATCTTCAACCACTTATCCAGGATCGGGTTGCAGGGGTAACAACTCCTGCAGGGGACCCCAGACTTCCCTTTCCTGGGACACATTGACCACCTTTGACTGGGGGATCCTGAGGTGTTCCCAGGCCAGTGTGGAGATATAATCTCTCCACCTCATCCTGGGTCTTCCCCAGGGTCTCCTCCCAGATGGACATGTTTGGAACACCTCTCCAGGGAGGCTCCCAGGAAGTATCCTTCCCAAATCACCTCAGCTGGCTACTTTCAATGCGAAGAAGCAGCGGCTCTTCTTTGATCTCTCCTGGGATGACCGAGCTTCTCACCCTATCTCTAAGGCAGACAGCAGCCACCCTCCTAAGGAAGCCCATTTCAGCCACTTGTACCCTCCAGTAAAACATTTGTTCCACTTGGTCATTCTGCAATGTAGAATCAGTGTTGCCAAGAGTCTACAGAATTGCACTGTCCCTTTCTGATGTCATCATTGCTAAAAATGTAATGTGCCAAAGTGGAATTGTTTGTGAGGATGGTTGTGGTATAACACAAAATTTTGTGCTGTTTGCTGTGTTTGTTATTCTAACTGGTTTCTCGATATGTGGCACATCCATCTGGTTTCTTCTTGTACGTGCTGTGTCTTCCATCATCAGCCCCGTATATCAGCTCCTGTTTTTTCTGTTGGTGTTTGTTGGTGGTGTTACCCTTATCACATCACATGTTGGGTATTGCAGCACTGTTGTGCCCTTGTACATCTGTTTCTATCACCACTTTCCTGCATTGTCTTCAGTTCATGTCAGTTGCATTCATCACCATGCTGCTTCCACTTCATAGATGAATAAATCAAGCCCAAAGATATGTGTCTAGAAGTGAGAGTGAAGGATTATGTGTATGTGGATTTTGACATGACGGCGTGTGTGTGTGGTTCTGGACATGTGAGCACTTGTGTGTGTGATCTGAACTTGGGTGCATGGGTGTGTGATCTGGACATGGAAGTGGGTGTATGTGACACATGGAAGGGAATGCCGGATCTGCCGGATTTTCTTGGCTAGAAGGTGTAGCAGAGACAAAAGGTTGTTTACTGTTCTTGCCATTGCAGCCCCACTGAACACCGCCACTGTGGAAAAGATGCTGTAGGCCAGGGGTGCCCAAGTTCGGTCCTCGAGATCTACCTTCCTGACACTCTTAGTTGTCTCCCTGTTCCAACACACCTGAATCCAATGAAAGGCTCATGAAATGCCTGCTAATGAGTCTTTCATTGGATTCAGCTGTGTTGGAACAGGGAGACAACTAAGAGTGTCAGGAAGGTAGATGTCGAGGACTGAACTTGGGCACCCCTGCTGTAGGCACATGGACATAGTGAGGAAATTTGACATCATGACCCCTGACTTAGCCGGATTCTAGCCACATTTGTGTACAGACCTCAGCGAATCCCTTTCCAATATGGCTCAAATCCAGCTCAGAGGTGGGCTGAGCTGGATAGAAAACAATCTGGTTTAAACCTGATTTGCACCATTCACATTCAGAAAAAAAAAAACCTTTCTGGCTCGAGCATGATTCAGCCCACACAGCTGCTGTGACCCTTCTGGCCCCTCTAAAGAACAAGATCTCTGAGTACTTTTCAGTCATTTATGCTTCTGTCAAGTAATTGGCAATTTTATAGTCAACTGTGATGCATAGAAGATTTGGCAGAAATGTCTCTGCTCTCTAATGGGGTAAAACATATTTAAACAAAAAAAAAAAAACCCTGAAGTAAACTGAGTAGTGACAAAGATTCTACTTGAAGAACCATTCACTCACTCATTCGTCTTCTACCGCTTACTCCAATTAAGGGTCACACACTATGACTGCAGGGATAGGCTCCAGCCCCCCCCCTCCCCCCCACCGTGACCCTTAATTGAAGTAAGCGACTGCAGATGAGTGAGTGAGTAAGTGAGTCAGTTTCCACTTCCACTTAATTGAGGAGCACATTGTCTCATCATTTATTCGCTATGGCAGTAAAATGTAGGCATAACTTATCAAATTTGCCTTGTTTTCCCCATAAAATGTCCACTGTATTTAAGAAAAAAAACAAAACAAAAAACCCTTAGAGTGCATACGTCACTTTTCCAATTGGTCAATAAGGATTTGTGACATTTTCATTGGAGCAGAAATAGTGGCCTGTGTGTCCACACACATCTGCATTCTATAAGTCAAGAAAATGCCTTCAGGCGAGGGTTTTCTTTGAAAGGGAGGCCCAGTAACGGTTAACTCAAGGGTCACGGGGGGGGGGGTCTTGACAATCCATACCAGAGGTCTTCACAAGTCCCCACTGTGTTGTCAAACCTTAAACTCAGTACAAGCCTGAGCCAGATCAACAGCAAATACCAGACAGTTTACACAAGGCTCAGTTCATGTTGTCTCGATGCAGGTCTCAGATCTACAGTAGGTATGTTTAATTGACTTGAGCAATCACAGTGCATAGTCTCTGAGCGAAGATCATGTGCACACCACATGTGAGAGTGCACATACAGGAGAGAGTGCAGCGTCCTTGTATGAAAAAAATAGCAAATAGGGAATATTACAGTGAGGAGGATAGGTGTGGAACACGGCCTCTGTATTACAGCGCCTCCACTAGGGGAGGGTCCGGCGTGCTTCAAACATTTGTGAGCTGCAGCTTAGCATGGCGGACAAAGAGCTAATTCAGCCAGCACCCTCTTTACTGAAGGCAAATGTTTGGGCGCATTTTGGATTTTATTATTTGCTGTGTAAGAAGGAGCTTTACATGACTTATGCAGTGTGCAAAATCTGCTAAATGAAAGTCAAGTACTTCGGAAACACTTCAAATCCTTGAGCCCACATGCTACGCCATCACCCGGAGCTAAAAGAAGCGGAGCAGCGGTCTCTGCCGACTACAGAGCAGCGCACACTCCATCACTTCAGTAAACTGCCAGCAAACTCTGAACGAGCAAAGCAGATAAGTAAATTTACATCTTTAGAATCACTTGATTAACCTTGTAAAGCTGCTTTTTCTTAAACATAAACATTTTTAAAGTAATATAACTATTTCTCAGAGCTCTTTCAATTGAAAATTGATTCTGAATCAAATTGTTACCCCAAGAATCGGAATTGAATAGAATCATGAATTGTTGTATATTCACATCCCTAGTATTCACCTTTTGCAATTTACGGTTTGCAGATATTTCACGATTCACAGCTGATTCACGTTTTGGGGGTTAACAAACCTCACGCAGACCCTCTGCTTGGACCATGCTACTGACAAAACTGACAATACAAATATAGAAGAAATTTTTGTCTTTTGTTCCTATTTGCACCTTGTCTGTTTTGGATAGGTTTTGGGTTTGGCAAGATCCCTAATCCATACTCCAATGAAGGCGATGATGATAACGCACCAAACATGAATTAGCATCATCTGGTTATTCAGAAGAAGAAGATAGAGAAAAAAGAAAATCAACAAACAAATGAAACAAAGAAGAAAGCAAGTTGATTATTTTGGAATTTCAAAAATTTTATCCTCCCACTTGAAAATGTCCATTGAAACAGCAACCATAGTTGAAGAATTCGAACTGTAGTTGCTAACTGTAATTCTGCCTTTGGATCCCCTCCCCGGTAGTTTTAATGTGATGAGGGAACTTGGAGACTCAGAGACTGACATGGCACAGACTTCAAAAACCAGAACTTGTATTGAAAAGATGCCTTCACCGAATGAACAGAGTCATTATGACAGTGCACGCTGAACTCCTGCAGCAAATATTCAACACAACATTGCATACAAGAACCCCAATATTAGGTTAACCTGCCTTTTTTAAGCCTTCTTTTGGCCCACCCCCAAGTGAGTGGGCCTTTGCCTCGTGCGTGGCTCAGTAGAGCTATGTGATTGGTTGAAAAGTATTGCATTTGACATTTTTATATGCGGGTGACCTGCTCGCGTTGTTTATCTGAAACGGTATGTGTCATATCAAAACTGTGTTTTGTCTGTGTGCCATGATAAGCAAAGAACAGTATGCATCATTGCCTGTCACCCCAGAGGAGATATGAAGTTAACAAATAGTCAGAAGGACAAGGTCATGGAACGTACTGTCCAACATAACCATTATCAGCCATGAAGGTATGTAATTTGCTTGCAGCCAATATTTTCCTCCATGACAGTGAAAATAAAGGGAAACATAAATGCGTACAATCAAACAAAGTATGTGTGCATATGTATATGACCAGCATTGCTGGTTCATTACATTCCCAAAGAGATAATGTTCCCAGCTTTCTTTGTGTCTCTGCTGGGCATTTGGTTTGTCAGCAGGACCTCGACAAAAACTGATTTCTATTAATTTTGGTGGCCTTGGGAGATAGAAGAATTTAATTGAATCAAAATAATTTGATTCAGAGGCAAATGCCTTTCAGTGAGTTATTTTAAAGCAATGTCACATCTCCCACTGATTACAGTGATACAGGTGGTTTGGCAAGACAACACCTCCACCTGCACTTTAAAGCAGCCTCATGGAATTTTTGAACATGTCAAGCGATCAGGTTTCAGACTGCAACCACCAGAACCAAGCATGTGCATGAATGGACGTGCATTAAGTAGACTCTAATCCAGTTGACTAAGCGTTACCGCCATAACAACACCACACAGTGTGATCCTGTTTTTAGTACAAATGATGGGTTCATTTACATTCCCTATCTTTGAAACCACCATCAGTGCTGTTTTCTTCTGGATTATTTTAGGTTTTTTTTTGTCATTATATGTTTTCTCTCAAACTGTCCCACTCACTCTCACTGAGTAATGCACCATGTGTTATAATGTTGTGTTGTCACTGAAGGGGGAAGTTTTGTGGAGACTCTGAACCAAAGTCTTTGGTCACCAGATGTAGCGCTAAGAACTTAAAGGGGTTCAGTTGTTCAAAAAGAATCTTCATCAGGGGTCAGAGTTCAGCAAAGCAAAATAATCTTTATTGCCAGCAAAAAGGATAGCAGATTGAGTGGTGCACGTAAGTTACACAAGAAGTGCTCTAAAATAACACTGGTGTGCATCTGCCTTTTATTCTCTTCGGACTATAGCTTTCCACGCCTACAGATCAACCCCTTAAATATTGTAAGATTACATCATTAAAGGCCCCTTCACACATAGTGTGAATATGTACAACTCCAGGGCAACTCATGGTGGTAGAGCTCATATGAGCGCTCCACGAAACATCACGCCAACGGGCAGGTGTGCAAGATGCTGGTGCAAAGGTTCATGCACACAGGAACACAGTGCCAGCAGCTGTGCGGTGTGTAACCACATCGCACAGCTGCTGTGAAGAAAAAAAAAAAAAAAAATGCATGCTGCAACAGTTCCGTGCACGCAGGAACACAACAGCTTTTCGCAGCAGCTGTGTGATGTGGTTAAAAAAAAAATGACATGCCACCCACAGGAATCAAACCCATGCCTTGCAAAAGCTCAGATTTCCAGTCAGAAACTTTACCACTGAGCTTCTGTTGCTGTCCTATGAAAGCTGTGGGAAAATGCCTGATATCAGAAAGGACATGGACATATTTAAAAATAAATAAATAAATAACACCACACACCATATAAAAACACTGTATTTATTAAGCGGGCAATACAAATATGATCCATCTGTTCCTCTGTAGATGACCCATGGTCACAGATGTACAGTCATGAAATGATATGAATGAGAAGCAGTGTGATCTGATCATGTCCACATCTGCTGGCACATGTCCTGCCGGCATGCCGCTGGACTGACACCACGTCATGTGGAACAGAGCTCACATGGGTGACGTGACAGTCAGATCGGCCACTGCATGTTATGATCTGTCCATTTCAACCTGGGAGTAACCTGTCATTGGGCTGCAGCGTGTGCATGCTCGCTCGCTGCAGCCCGTCGCCAAGCAATATATGTTTTTATTTATGTCTACATGATGACAGCAAGCAGACACACATGCATCACAGTAGGCAGTTGTTAGTCCTTGTCCGTCCAAACACAGTACATGTTGACTAGCTGGGTTGTACAGAACAACAGATCTCCACAGCTGCTTCTTTCAGCGGCCACACCTCCTGTCAGTTTAGCGCACAGACCAAAGCCACAATAGTGGGACACTTAGACAAATTTCACTGCAGTCATGACAATGATCGTCTGCTGACTGTTGTCATGTTAATAGTGCAAATGGCCACACATTTTCTAAGTGCCAAATGAGCGGTGTTAGATGTTCATGTGTGTCACCTGGAATTTGGTCGACCTGCCACAAGAGGGATCGATGGGCTCGCACAGCGCACACTCTGTCTTTCAGCCTGTGGTGTGCACAAATAGAGGTAGCAGCACGTGTATGAGGCAGCTATGATTTTACACATTTTGCACACGATTCTGAGCTTCATGCGCACTTTATGCGCAAATCGACCAAATTTGCACTATGTGTGAAGGGGTCCTAAAATAAGTCTGTGTCAACTTTTAGGAAAATCCCAAAGTTTTAGACACTTTTGGGAAAGACCCAAAGTTTCCTTGGAACCGTCCAGATCTGACTTATGGGACTTTCCTAACTCAGAGCATGCAGTTTCTATTTTTTTAAAACTAAGTTACCTTTGCTTTTTACACCCTTATTTCTTAGCTTTGCCTTGTGGTGTTTTTTTGTAATTTTTTTTATATCTATTGCTTCACACATACATGTTGTTTATATATAGTATGAAGAGATAAATATATTCATATTTGTCTCTTCATATAATAGGTGCTGACAATAGTACTTCACATAACATAATCATCGTTGGCATTTGCATTTCTTAATATATTTGTTTTAGCACATCGCTTATCTTTATTGAAAAATTATACTGCAAAAGACAAGCTCTTGTGTTCTGGCTATAGACATTCATATGAAAAACCATTTTAATTTAATAATAATATTATGGATTCTTTGATAGTTATTGCAATAGCTGTGAAGAGGATTAAGTTGGAAAAATGGGTCCATATCAAACATAATTTTATTTAAAAACTGAAGCAATTTCATTTAAAGTAATAGCTTATCAAACAAAAATGTTTAAAAATATTGATTCTGTTAATTTGTGCATTTATCCAAATGATTTCTTTCTTTCTTTCTTTTTAGTATTATGAATGTTAAATATTTTTTAGGTTGTTGTGTGTCAGATGAAAAATTATTTTTTGAGGTCAGCAGTGGGAATTTTCAATGAAGAAATGTTGAAATCCCACTTTTGAACACAGCACAAAATTCTTTGTTTTTAACACCAGAATGTTCAGTCCATAGACATCAGGGCTGCTGCAAACAGCAAGCACATCCAGGCTTTAATGAATGTGGGGCACTTGTTTAAGACCAGTGTTGGAGTGAATTTACTCAGCTGCTCTCCATCCAAACGAACCACTTGTACTCCTTTCATACACCAGTTAAAAGAGATTCTTTCCAAGCTCTGAATTATCAGATAAGTAGACGAAAGGTGTCATTCCCATCAATTAAAGCAGGAGAAGAACATGAATGTCAGCAATGGTGAGTCAAATTGTTATTTTTTAGTAATGAATGAGTGCAAATTAATATTAATTTATATTTTTTAATGATTACACAAACTGACATAATTTCTTCATGAATTTGACACCACAATAATGTACAGCCTTCATTCTCTTGTTCAAAGACGAGGGAATGACAGTCATTCATTTTCTGTACTCCCTTATTTAAATTTCAGGTCGCGGTGGAGCTGGAGACTATCCCAGTGTCACAGCATGAGAGGAGGTACACACCCATGGACAGGATGACCGTCTAACACAGGGCCACATAGAGACAGACAATATCATGCACAGACCTAGGGTCAAATTAAAGCTTCAAATTCACCTAACCTGTTTGTCTCTGGAAGTGGGAGGTTGTGGGGAACACCTGGAGGGAACCAGTACGAGCATACAAACTCAGTACTGAAAGGACCATGTGAGAAGTGATCCCAGTACCTTCTTGCTATGATGCAACTGTGCAAACCAATAAGACACTGTGCTGGAACAACTCTAGGGCCGACTCCGTCGTATACGACGGCTGAGACCAAGCTTTACTAAATTACAAATAACTTTTTAATGATATGAGATAGAAACTTACTTTTTTTTTTTTTTTTTTTGCTAAAAAGTTAACTCCGCACACTTTCGAGCCAGCCATCGGCCATCTTTGTACTCCTCATAGAAGCTGTGTGATGACGTGCACAGTGTGAGTGTCCATTTGGAATTGGTTCACCGTCACATGGTTTTCCAAAATCCAATCGTAGGGCAGATTTACCTCACGTGAAAAGCCAAAGATCGTTTTCAGGAGTGATGTGTTACTAGTTGGCCCGTTTGAATAGCCCCATGGGTGCTGCAATGAGTACATACTATTAGTACATACTCAGTGCGCCCTACACCATTACGCACAGCAAAAGTGTAAGCACACGGAGCAGACGGAGAGCCTCTGATGACAATCTCACGTGCTCAAACAGAGTGTGTAACTATCAGGATTGCTCCACTAGTTTGCATGTGAATGTTACTGACTAACTCTGTTGCTTTCTCTGTGTAAAGCACTGTTTACCATATCAAAATAACAAAACACATAGACCATTTTGTATATATTGTTCAAAATGTACATTTGTGTTTATTGTTTGAACCTTTTTGTTGTACAGTCTTTCACACAAGACCTCAAATTACCTTTATAAAGAGTCAAAACAGTTGTTTATTATAGTTTGCTGTGTGTTTTGAATAAATGTGTGTGGAAAATTATTTTTCGCTTTATTTTTTCCTTGCCTATTTCTGATAGTAAACCTTTATTACACTTATAAAACACAACAAAAACATAGATATTCTGAAAGCACGGGTTGTCCTGAAAAAAAGAGACATACAACTTGATTGTGGGATGCAGGGAGAGCTGTTAACAGCCATAATAAATTATTTATGCCAGGCTAGTGAATTGTCCAAAAAAATGCCCTTGGACCCCAGATGGTTAAAAATTCTGACCTCTGATGAGCTTGTCTTTATGCATTTGTTGTCTTAGCACCATTGTTTGTTTGAGTAAATCAACTGTATTTCTATAGTGCATGTTCAAACACACACCAGTTCACAGTGCTGCCATACAAGGAGTTCATCTACACACCTGGAACAACCCTCACCAGTTTGGTCTCTAAATGTAGAGTACACAAAGCAGATGTATTTGGTAGTGTATAACACATGCAGTTGTCATTTTTATACACAGCAGCAACATTTTTTTTTTTAGTCAATTAGGGAATAACCCCCATGTGTCTGATGATTTGCAGACGTTAATGCTGGATTTTACGGTCGCAAATTAAGTTTAAGAAGGAGCCGGTAAAATGGATAATTGCGACTGTAATCCAGCATTGACGTCCGCAAATCATCAGACACATGGGGTTATTCCCATTCTAATCCAATTAATTAATAATTAATTTGTGCATTAATTAATCAATATTGTAATAGCCAAGTAGCCTCTGTGTGCATGATTACGGAGAAGCTGCCAAGAGCTGACATTTGCCGTTTGGTACAATTATGTATTTTGGGTCAAGGAAGAATGCTGCAAACATTGAAAGTTGATAGAACTAATACTTTTTGAGAAATTACCAATATTAACTAACAACAATGAACAATGGACATTGTGCTGCAATGCACCATGAGAGTTTGGGGTGTTATAGTTTTAAATGTTATTGTGGCTCATGTTAGTTTATAGTGTTGTTAGTGTTACTGATGTATTTTTGTCAGCCCACTCTCACTTTTTTTCATGAAAATTTGACCACTTTCGTGACGGGTTTTTTTAAACTCAGTATTACTAACCCTGCTCCTACCCCCAACCCTAACCTTAACCATAATCTAACCCTACTCCTTCCCCCAACCCTAACCATAACCACACCCCCCCACACACATCACTTTTAATTTCGTGTGCAGCCATCATGGAATGAATTAGAATGAATTTGTGCTACCATGATGAAAATGAGGGACTTTTCATCACAATATCATGAACCAATAGATTAATGTATATTTTGTGCTGCTGAATCTTGACTTGCTGTGAGACCAGGTTGGTTTTTGTAGTTCAATTGGTTTAGTCAGTTTAGTTAAGTGTCATGTTGCTGTTATCATGAGTGAGTTAAGTGTCATGTTGCCGTTACCATGAGTGAGAAGGATAGTTTGTTTGATCTCTTCCGTCACCATCTCTGTTTGTGGATGTATAAAATAAAAGTGTGCGTGTGTGCGTACATAAGTACATAATGTAATTGTAAATACATTAAAAATATATGGATGACACATGAAAGTGAAAACATTTTTTTTCCATTGTGGTCCATTTAACAGTCAAATGACAAAATAGAAGTAATAATGAAATAATAATAGTGAAAATAATAATAATAATAATATTATATGATAAGAAATGAAACAATTTATAATTTATAAATACATTAAGACAATAAATTAACATTAAAAAATTACTTAATTAACAGGAAATAAAATGGTTGAGTTTTCTTCTAAAAACTATTGAGGTCTAAGGTTCTAAAATCATTCTGGACTCACACACTATTACAACTCATGATAGAAACTTTGCATAATTTATTACCACCTTTGAAAAATGTCAGCTACCTATTTTAGAAACATGACCCAATCTAGAGCCAATGGATCTCCACTGGAAATGCATTAGTTGAAATATAACAATATAGTAACAGGAACAAACACCAAAAATATCACAAAATTCCACAATAAAATTGATCAACATAAAGTCAGATGAGTCCTGTTAACCTCATGATAAATGATACATCCTTACAGGCAGTCTCTTTATTGCTCTACAGTCAGTTTACTGCAATCTGCAGTTTTAGAAATGAGATGTGTAGTTTTTGCATGTGCATAGCCATGGCAGTAAATCACAGTCAAATATTCTTTGAGGTTTCCCTCTCCATAAATCTCACAGTTGACTCTCACTTTAGCCTCATCCTGCTGTCTCTGCATGTTATTCTGTGTTTGTGTATCACTCAAATCCATTTCTCCAGCATATTTAAACATTTTACACAAGGTTGGGTGTCATCATAGCAGTGTGCCTCAGAAATCAGCCCAAACCAAGTTGAAGAATTTCATAAATGATTCTTTTATTTTTCTGCTTCTGTCTCTGGTGATATGCTTCCAATTGAACTGAATATTTGATGCCATGTGCACTATCACAACAGGACAGCGAACAGAGATTCTGTCTGCTATCAGGGAAAAGAGGGAGAAAAACAGCGAGACAGAAAGAAAACGCGAGCAAGACCGGGGGGGGAGAGACAGAGGACTTAGTTTTTACTCTATAACTCTTGCTTTGACAATGTAAATGTATGTCTCCCATATCAATAAAGCTCCACTGAAATTGAAAATTGAGGAGAGACAGACAGACAGAGAGTACTATCTTTTCTCTTTAAGTCTATAAAATAAGGCTATAACGTCTATAAAAAATAAAAGTACTTAATTGTTTCACCAAAACATCCTGATCTAGGCTTTCATCTTAGATACACATTCTGGCAAATTGCAGCTGAACTTTCAGGTCTCCTTTTTTAAGAAAATCCTCATATAAACTCAACAATAAAGCTGGGTTTCCTCCTGGTACATCCAGGCGCCAAGTCGATGTTTTGTGCCATCCATCCGGCCCGAGTGGGACAACACAGGCACCCCCCCACTGGCAGTGCATGTGGTCCAGCACTCCGGTGACAGAACACCAAAGTTCAATGGTAAGACTGCATGGGAGATATTCAAGGCACAGTTTGAGTTATTAGCTGTGGCTGTCGGCTGGTCTGATAAACTTAAAGCCCTGGAATTGGCTCTGTCATGTAGTAATTAAAAAAACAATAATAATTATTATTATTATTACATATAAATTATTCTTATTATTTATTATTATTGGTATTATTAAAGCCCTGCAATTGGCTCTGTGTCTCACTGATGATGCTCTAGCCTGCCTATTATTCCTAAGAGAGAACAATGAGACTTTATTGTTGTTCAGAAGTGTTTTGGACAGTACAATCAACCTTTGCTCCAGCATTCAAAGCTTCAGAGCAGACACAGACAACCTGGTGAGCCCCTCTGCATCCTAGCCAATGACACATGCCACCAGGCGCTCACTCCCAAGGAGCTGAGAATTCACATGCAGCTGGCCCACCCCTCCACGCTGAGCAAAGTGCTTGATCTGACGCTGGAGAGAAAGATTGTGAGTGGGGATACAAGCCTGCTGGAGGACATGCCTGTGGTGAGGACAGTGACCATGAAGGGCTCAGATCCCAGGGGGTCAGGGGTCATGCTGATTGTGGTCCAAGCTGCTGCCCTTCAGTCAACCTCCACCAGTGTGAGTGTGCAGCCACGTTGCCATTGATCTCAGACCTGTTGGGGGTGTGGCCAGGACAGATACCAGCTCAGACATTTCCCCCAGGCTTACGATGTTCCAGGCTCAACCCAGTGCAGGGACATCCCCGGGGGCACATGTTGGTGGGATCATGTGGGCCCAAGACACAAGTACTCAAACCATGACATCATCAAAAAACTGCTGCGGATGGAAAGGGGCAGAGCATTTCGCCGGCGTTTTGGCCGTCGTACTATCCGTAAATACGCAGATAAAACGCCGCTAAATCCGCCGAATAAAGCGACGTTTTGACGCCGTAGCATCCGGCACACGTCAGGCAATGGGGGTTAATACCCAGTTCTATCCTTTACAATCACAGGTTAAGACACGCATGAGAATGGCGGTGTTCTGCTGCCGCCAATAATGCCCTTTGTACCACTGGATTTATCCAGGCAAATCCTGCGTTACTCCAGGAACTTTTGCATATAGGCACCGCCCCCAGAGTACAATAGGCTGAAGCAGCAGGAAAACATGACTCTGTCACTGCAGGGGGAGGGAGATCATCCTCAGCCTTTTATTCTCCTTCCTTTTCACCCTCCACCACAGGCCTCCCCTCTACTTCTGAACCAGACCTCTTGGTAAGTCCTTGCCGCTGCCAATTTTCTTTTAGGAGGCATACTGGAGCTTCTCTGCAAAAATATCTGGAGCTGGCCACAAGTGAGAGGCCTGCATGCAGCGCGCTAGCGTTTTTATATTGACCGCCGCCTATCGGCCGTTTGGAACGCCGTTAACCGGGAGGTGGCATTTAGAACGGCGTACTGTCCGCTAGCGCCGCCATTTTGTCTGCCTCTGTCACCAGTTAAAATGCCCTTGAGGACGCCGATGTGGGCTCTATTGCCGTTTTACACGCTGTTGATTAGGGATACAACACCGGCTGCCAATTACGGCGGTGTAAACTGCGGCACTACAGGAAGGGGCAGGATGAAACGGCGATTAAAAAGTATCAAACGCCGTTGTTCACATTGTCTCCGTCGTCACGCGAATTCTCCGGGAGCACGCCCGGAATTATTTGACATGTTGAATAATTTTTTCGACGATTCCCGGTAAAGCCGGAACTAAGCCACGCCCCCTAGTGCCGGCGTTAACAACAGCGTGTGATCCTTAAGACGGCCAAAAACTCTTCCGGGACGCTTCCGGGAGCTCTTACCGTCTATGTGTAAACGGGGCTTTAGCCCTGATTAGTGAACAGGGGAAGTTCATATTCCAGGTGGGCACCTCTCAGTGGCCTTTGCTGCATGGGTGGCTGAGGTACAACATCTGTGCATACTTGGACTGGATTTCCTCAGGACCACTGGTGGGGTGCTAGACCTGGGTACGGTCTCTCTCATCCCCTGAGGGGGTCAGTGTGTACAGTTAACATCCCCCATCATCCCCCCCCGCCGCAGCAGTCAATGGGTCTGGTGCTAATGTTTGCTGCCTTGGGTCGAGGCACCAACCCTAGTCACCAGCCTCACAAGACCTCGTGCCAAAAAAGACGAGCACCAGGATACAGTTCTGTGTAGATAATAGGCCACTGAACAAAGTCACTATGAAAGACTTTTACCCCAGGCCAGGATCAATTGGGTCCTTGGACATGGTGTTTTGCTCCTCTCTTGGAAGGCCCTCTTATGCCTCTCTCTTCTTTATTTTTAAATGCTTAACTTTATTCTTGGGTCAACAAGGCCCCATGCTAGCCTAGCTAAGCTACCACATGGCTTCATTCATTGTTTCATTGTTTGATAACTTTTAACAAATTAATAGCCTGACGTTTTTAAGGTTCGTCAAGTCTTTCAAATTTTTAAGAGAACTTCCAAGCTGAACTTTTCAAAATATAGCGAATTTACAGAAAAGCGACTTTCCTTTTCTGTACTTCACAACGCTTAAAGTTTTATCTTTTTTCTAAATTCACAAAGACTTTTAATCTGGCTCCAATAAAATTTTTAAAAGTTACCAGAACCCATTTTCAACAAGCGTCTTCCACCTCTGGGGTCCAGCAAACTGACGACGGACGTCAGCCTTCAGCCATCCTGTCGGTAAAACCAGCCGACACTGAAGCCTTGGGATCACCGGGGAGACTGCCGGTTTAACCCCTGATCCAAGTGAGCTCACGCTGCAAAGGGCCTAACACATCAACGACAGATGCACGATTCATCCGAACCATCTCTTCAACGGATCAGTTAAGTGACCCAGTTCTCTTTATAATTGGCTTCAAAATTCATCACTAAATTTAAATCAGATTTATTCACTTAAAGTCTTTAACACCTTAATGCCTGAATTTATATAGCTGTTTATAAAAAAAATGTTTTGTGTGTGTTTTTGCTATTAAGTAGATGGTAAATAATGCTGAGATTATTAATTTCACTTTTGCACAAAAAATAAATAGTAATTTTGGTAATGACTTTATGTTATAATGTTATAATAATAATAATGGCATGTTGCAAATTTGCGACAACAGGCATACTGGTCAATTTGGTATGTTGCATATTTGAGTCAAATATTATAGCATATATGCGACAATAGACATTAAGGGGTTAAGCTTTATCTCACTACTTTCTTTCAACGTCTCATGACTAAGCAAATTGTCTCTGTAAATTAACTTATTTAATCACTGTCCACCAGTGGTGGGCACAGTTCTGATAATCCGATAACCGATAATTATCTAAGATAATGTTTTCATTATTGGATTATCTTTTTAGATTACTTTAAAAATCATTATTGGACTAATTATCTTCCATCCATCCATCCATTTTCTTCCGCTTTATCCGGAGTCGGGTCGCGGGGGCAGCAGCTCAAGCAAAGCCGCCCAGACCTCCCGATCCACACACACCTCCCCCAGCTCCTCCGGGGGAACCCGAAGGCGTTCCCAAGCCAGCCGAGAGATGTTAGTCCCTCCAGCGTGTCCTGGGTCTTCCCCGGGGCCTCCTCCCAATGGGACGTGCCCGGAACACCTCTCCAGCAAGGCGTCCGGGGGCATCCGGAAAAGATGCCCGAGCCACCTCAACTGACTCCTTTCGACGTGGAGGAGCAGCGGCTCGACTCTGAGCTCCTCTCGAGTGACCAAGCTCCTCACCCTATCTCTAAGGGAGCGCCCAGCCACCCTGCGGAGGAAACTCATCTTGGCCGCTTGTACTCGCGATCTCGTTCTTTTGGTCATGAGCTAAATCTCATGACCATAGGTGATGATCGGAACGTAGATCGATCGGTAAATTGAGAGCTTTGCCCCCCTACTCAGCTCTCTCTTCACCACGACAGTCCGATACAGCGACCGCATCACTGCAGATGCTGCACCGATCCGTCTATCGATCTCACGCTCCATCCGTCCCTCACTCGTGAACAAGACCCCGAGATACTTAAACGCCTCCACTTGAGGCAAGGACACTCCACTGACCTGAAGAGGGCAAAGTACCTTTTTCCGGTCGAGAGCCATGGCCTTGGATTTGGAGGTGCTGATCTTCATCCCGGACGCTTCACACTCGGCTGCAAACCGCCCCAGTGCACGCTGAAGGTCCTGATTTGACAATTATCTTACAATAAATTTTTGTCTGATAATTTTTAGACAGATAATGTGGTAAACAAAGCTGAACAGCTACAAACATTTATAAAATTTTAAATCAAGTGAGCACCTATGTTAAAGATTTTGTATAGTGTATATAAGTTATCACTGTTAAACATTTGTACCTTACTCTTTCTTCATTTAATTGTACAGGCCTGCTGTGTGGTATCTGTGACACTGTTATTTTGGCTGTTGTGACTTTATGACCTTATGCTGTGCAAGTGCTGTGCAAACAGGAACAGCAGATGCAGAACAGATGATAAGTGCAACCAGACAAGCCTGCAAGAACAGGATGTGCTGACCGCCACTGATAGACTAAACAAAAGGAAACGAAACTGTTTCTCCACGCAGCTGCAATCATTGGCATACGTGCCATGAGATATTTTGTATTACGGGAGGAAACTTGTCATGCGATGTTTCCCCCACCCTTAGGACAAGTTTCACAATGTGGGTAGGGCTTCTCCTAATAAAAAGAGTGAGCATGCAGCAGTCCTCAGTGCTCTCAGTGGTACTACGTGTACGGACTGTCTGCACTCCTCGCGAGCTTCAATTGATATTCTGTCTCACTGGTGTTCTTGACTCTGTTTGTCTTGTTAAAGGTTTTAAGAATGTTTGGAGGAGAAAATACCCAACAACCTACCTGTTAAAAGTTTCATAGTAGATGTATAGTTCTACCCTCTGCAAACAGAGGAGAGCTGTTTCTAGAAGAAACTGCTCTATCCTCTGCAGGCAAAGGTGAACTGACCACATAAAACTCTTTTTTTTTTATCCCATACTGATACGTGGCCAATATCACCCAAGTCATCCAGAGGCATACATTTTTAACTTATGGTTCAAATTTGAACCAAACTAATTTTGAACAAGTTATTTAAATTAACATCACCTCTGAAGTTTTATAAAGTGAAAATATCAGATGTTTTAGTTTTAAAGTAATGCACTAATTTTAAGGTTTTAGTGGGGAGATGCTGTGCCCAATGCATTATGGGTATGATAGGGTAATCTCAGTACGTTCACGACATGAGAAATGCATTTCAGACACTCTGATCAGGCTCCACGGACAACAGCATTAAACTCTAGTGCCTAAAACTCTCGTCAATATATTCTCTGGGTTTATAGATGTTGTTATTGTGTTTGCGTTTATTAAATTCCACGAGCAATTTCTGTTGGTCACATGACCTTTGAACTTGGTCAAAGACAAGGTCATAACTGTTGGAGCCAATATGGATTACACAAAGTAGAAGGGTCATGTGTTAGTCAAGGAGTGTGCGACTGTTGCACTCTCAGAGGTTCCCTTAGAGTCATTATGGCAGATTCAAGGAGGATTTGCATGTTGGTTTGGCACAATTTTAACACCAGATGACCTTCCTGACACATTACATGTAGAAATGTAGCCAAGGTGGGGTTTGAACCCAAAACCTTCTGCTCTGAAACCAAGCACACTAAAACCTTGGCTACCACCCCAGCATCCCTTTTCATTTTGACACTTTTTTTTTTCAAAAAGCGGTCATGCCTGGGTGTTGTTTTGCTGAACAAATTGTAGTTACATAATCAGTTATTAGTCGGCTACTCTGCCTGAACAGCTCTTGATTATTTGGACTGACACACACATCCACACATGCCAGACATGAGGGTACTTTGATCATCGCTACTTTGCTTCAGTTCTCCATGTAATGAAGCTGTTCTCTGCATGCCAATGAACCTAATGCAGTGAGAATGTTTCCTAGTTGGTGTTTGAATATTGCTGGAACTAGTGTAGCAGATGAGAGCATATTACAAGGGACTCTTTGAAATTGAGATACAAGCACCAAATTTGAAATAAATAAATAAATAAATAAATCATTTGCCCTTTACTCATGAAAATACTCATGTGCCACTCAAACTTTTAATATGGCATCCATTTAACAACTTGGCCATCCATGCCTGGTGCAGAAGCACTTTGAACAATGATATTCATCATCTGTCTGTCCTGTGCATCTCCATTTCTGTTTGCTTTCCCTCTGCCTGCAAACATGGCAGGCACAGACCTCAATGAACTCTCAGGTCTGCAGAAAAAATCATCAGAGCCAGCCTGCTTATAGCAGTCCAAGATAAGGAAGTGAGCTGGTAGCATCTCTACAGACCTCTCACACCCTGGACACACACTGTTTAAACTCCTACCCTCTGGTCAAATTTACAGAGCTCTGTAGGTCAAAACAAGGAGACACAGGAACAGTTTCTTTCCACAGGCCATCACACCGATGAACAATTTAACCTGCCAAAAAACTCAATAATTCATACAGTTTACATATCCCGGCAGTTTACTCATTTTTAATCATAATGACGACAGAAACTACCCAAATGACCCTGATCAAAAGTTTACATACCCTAGTTCTCAATACTGTGTATTGCCCCTTTAACATCAATGACAGCTTAGAGTCTTTTGTGGTAGTTGTGGATGAGGGTCTTTAATTTCTGTAATGGTAAAGCTTCTTGGCAAAAAGCCTCCAGTTCCTGTAAATTCCTTGGCTGTCTTGCATGAAGAACTGCAGGTTTGAGATCTCCCCAGAGTGGCTCAATGCTCCTGAGGTGAGGAGACTGAGATGGTAACTCCAGGACATTCACTTTATTCTGCTGTAGCCAATGGCACGTAGACATTCATTCATTCATTGTTGTCATGTTGGAATGTCCAACTTTGTCCCATGCATTTTCTGGGCTGATGAGTGCAAATTTTCCTCCAGTATTTTCTGATAACATGCTGCATTCATCCTACCATTAATTTTGACCAAGTTTCCTGTGCCGTTGTAGCTCCAAAAAAACATTAGCGATCCACCTTCATGCTTCACAGTAGAAAAGGTGTACCTTTCATCATAGGCCTTGTTGACTCCTCTCCAAATGTAACGTTTATGGCTATGGCCAAAAAGTTCAATTTTGGTCTCATCACTCCAAATGACTTTGTTCGCTGTGTTGTTTGTCGTATTGTAAGTGGGATACTTTGTGGGATTTGTGTAGTAATGGTGTTCTTCTGGCAACTCAACCATGCAGCCCATATTTCAAGTGCTTCTTTATTGTGCATCTTGAAACAGCCACACCACATTTTTCATAGAGTCTTGTATTTCAGCTGAAGTTATTTGTGGGTTTTTTCTTTGCATCCCAAACAATTTTCCTGGCAGTTGTTGCTGAGATTTTTGTTGGCCTACCTGACCATGATTTGGTTCCAACAGAATCCCTAATTTTCCACTTCTTAGAGGTTGAACACTGCTGACTGGCATTCAGCAGTCTCTTGGATATCATTTTATATCCCTTTCCTGTTTTATACAGTTCAATTACCTTTTCTTTGACAATTCTTTTGCTTTCCCCATGACTCAGAAAGCAGAAATGTCAGTGCAGCACTGGATAAAAAATGCAAGGGTCTGTCAGTATAGCCCAGAAACTCACCGACCTTTTATACACACACTGATTACAAGAAAACAGATCACAGATGAGGATAGTTACCTATTGTAGCCATTTAAACCCGTTTGTCAACTTTTCTGCATGTTATCAGGCCAAGGTCACCATGCTATGTAAAGTTTTGATCTGGGTCATTTCATTAGTTTCTGTTGTCCTTATGATCCTTATCAACAGTAAACAATTGTTAGACAATAGATGGCTTCACATACCTACTAACCATGAATGGGCCACAGGTCCTTAAGCAGTATTCCTCAGTAGCAGGGTGTCGTGGCTGGGTTAAGGCATGCTGGGATATGTTTAACCTAATGTCTTCTATTTTCTTCTCAGAGTAATCCAAGAAATCTTGTGCTGTAAAAGGAGAACAAACTACAGGTGGTTGTCCATGAATAAGTGTTGCCACCGTGCCGAACAAGAACTTTGAGTTATGCTTGTTATTCCTGATCAAATCAGAGTAATAAGCCTGGTTTGTAGCCAGTAGTGCATGCTTATAGTCAAAGATAGCATCATGCCATGCGAGATGGAATGCTTCTAAAACTACGCCATTTCCGTCCTCTAGTCTTATGCTTGAGGTCATGCAAGTAATCATTGAACCAAGGTGACTGTGTTTTGGGGAGATGTGGTTTCAATAGAGGTGGCGCAATCATGTCGAGTGTAGTTTTGAGTTTAAACTATCCACAAGACTGTTGACTGATTGGGCATTTTCCAAATGTGAAGCTAAGATATCAGGCAGTTTGGCTTCGAGTTCAGTCTTAGTTGAGGAGTTGATGTGTCGCCACAGTGATAAATAAGGTTATTGCTCCACTAAACATGGCAGCAAAACTGTAAATCTAATAAGTGAGTGATCAGAGACCACGAATGCAAGAGGCATAATGTTGAAAATTCAAGGCTTTGTGGCCCACAGATTTTATTTACACCATAGGGACACAAAATAGTCCTGCACACTGAGAACACAGAGCCCAGGCTGATACGTAGGGTTTAATTAGGTCAGCTAAGTAGGGAGGTGCTTGTCTGTGAATATTTTTTTGGTTAATAGCAGAACTTTAAAATCCAACCTCTCAGAGACAACAAGCCAGTGAAGAGATGCCAAAATGGGTGTAATGTTGTTGAACTTTCTGCTTCCTGTCAAGAGTCTGGAAACAGCATTTTGAACTAATTGGAGATCCCTAATGCCGGACTGCAGTAAACCAGAAAATAGAACATTGTATTAGTCCAGTGTAGAAGAAGCAAATGCATAAATCAGGGTCTCGCATCAGCCATGGGCAGGATGGACGAATCTTTGCTATATTTCACAGGTGGAAGTAAGCAGTCCTCATAATATCTCTAATGTGTAGGTCAAAGATCTGACCTACACATTGATCAAAAATCACACCAAGGTTCCTCACTTTGTCAGTGTGATGTATGGCACACAAGCCTAGGTTAAGTGTTAGCTGATCAAACTGATGCCGATGTCTCACTGGACCCAGGACCATCATTTTAGTCTTGTCAGAGTTTAAACGTAAGAAATTGCTGGACATCCAGCTTTTTACTGACGCAAGGCAATCCTCTAAGGACTTTATCTGTATGAGATTAACAGCAGTTATTGGCATGTACAATTGAATATCATCATTCAGCATAGCAATGTAAGGTAATCCCAAAACACCATAATTTGTGCCCAATGGGTGCTATGGAGAAAAGCAGGGTGCCTAAGACGGACCCCTGTGGAACTCCATATTTCATGACACTAAGGTTAGAGGTAGTGTTGTTGTACATCATACCTAACAACTGGTCAGGTATGATGTCAACCATGCAAGGACATTCTAAGTAATCCAAAAATCATTCTTCAGCACATCAATACAGTGATCCACTGAAATCAGCACAGTACTAAGATCTAACAGCACCTGAACCAGAGTGGTGCCGTAGTGGCTATTCTCATGATAAATCTGCAGATATTTGATCAATATTGATCATAGCATGGAATCATACATTTCTAACCAAGTATATTTAAATTTGGAAATCCAGAAACCATTTCACAGGCAGCATTATTTCAGCAGGCCAGGGATGCTGCCTATGAAGGACGCTGCATTGGAAGTTAGCTAATGATAGAGCAAATGGATCTATGGAATAGCAGTTGGATTACCAGTATGTAGACCTGTGTTCTATTCCTATATGATGCCTGTCTGTTGTCCTTGGACAGAATGCTTTATCTTGGACTTTCACATGCACTATCATAGTTCAACCAGCTGTAAACGGGTACCAGCCTTTGTTGGGAAAGTGAACTCTTATAGACAGCTGTTTCATTCAGGAGGGCTCATAGACTCATCTGCTTTATTCCATAGTGCCTGGGGACCAGTGGTGGGCACAGTTCTGCTAAGCTGCTAACCGCTAATTAGTGAAGCTAACATTTTTGTTAATGGATTAGCTTTTCAGCTAACTTTGACAACCATCAGAGGACCAATTAGCTTCCACTACACTTAAATCCAATAAATTTCAGTCTGCTATCATTTTTGTTGCTGGCATAGTGAGTAAAGCTGAATGGTCAGAAACATCTGTAAAACCTAAAATCCCACATGTTAATTACTACCGTGTGCTTGCAATAAACAGACCACTGTGAGAAGCTCAGTCCTCCCCCAGTAAAAGGGGGTGGACCAGCTACCAGCTTCTATTGCAAAGCAAAAAAAAAAAAAAAAGTAATTTACTTTCAACATGCCAATATTCAGACAGTAGGCAAGACACATGAAATGCAAAGCGCCTTTCACTCATCGTTTCATTTAAAACCAACTAATTCCGGACAGTTTAGTGAAATTAACGGCAACTCTGTCATTTTTACAAGAGAAAATGTAATATTGCACATATTTTTAAAGTAATGCATTAATTCCTGAATGTTTGAGCATTAAACAGACACATGTGCCAAAAGGCATTGTGGGAAAATTCAAATAAGCTGCTCTCCTCACCCCCCCATCAAAATGCAGAGAACACAGCCATCTACTGTATGGGGTGTAAATAGACCAACATATTTGTGAATCTCAAATGCAGTTTTACACTGAGAATGTCTCAATATAAGTGGATTACCTATCACATGCATTGTAAAAAAAACAACACACAAGTTACAGTAACTCTACAGGGGGTGTCAAAATTGGTATGTTTTTTGTTTATTTCAGTTTCATGACAGTATATCATTTTAAAGTACCACAATTCGCCCCATTGAGCTATCCCATAATCCCTTGCGCACCAGAGAGTTGCTGCAGTTACTTTTATGTCTTTCATAACATTTTTAAGAGACTGCTGCATGAGAACCTGAAAACGTGTTAAAACAAATATGCTAAATATTACGTGGCTGCTACATTTAACCTGGGTGGAACTTCATGAACACAAAGCGAATTTCAAACATTTTATGTATATTATTCTGGAACAAACAGTGCTGCAAAGGACAATAAGCAGGATGTTAAAGAGCAAACTTCAGTTTCCTCCAGAATGATATGAACACGAAGCAATTGCGGTTCACAGCGATTCCCCGCCCACTGTAAATAATGGTGAAACAACCTGAGCTTCTTGCAGGTTTACATAAAACAAATGCAATAACAACATCTACAAACCCAGATCATATATTCACAAGAGTTTTAGGCACAAAAGAGTTTTATGTTGGGATGACGTTAATGCCGTTGTTGGTGTGCAGTGCAGCGGTTAAATTGCAGCCTGATCAGACAGTCTCAATATGAACTCTTTTGCAACATTATGCGGGATTTGAAACCTCAATACCACACACAAATTACAGTTGGTCTATTTCACTCCCATTAGTTCTTTTGCCGAGAGAAGGCTGATCTTAGAAGTGCTGGCTTGCTGTTGTTTGTGAATACCTTTGAATTTACTCAGAAGTATCAGTAGCTGCCAGTGTACTGGAATCAATACTAAAAGTTAGCAGTTTAGCTTTTAGCTGTAACTTCCGCTAATTTCTTTTAGGGATTTATTGGTTTGGCTTTATAAAAGTTAGCTTTTTTGTTAGCTGTGCCCACCACTGTTGGGGACAAGGACCAGCCAGATGTCCTTCAGAGCCACCCTGCTCAGTGTGCCGCTATCGTTGGAGCGACAACATACAGAATGTGTCTCTCCCAAGATAGAGCTCTTTCAGTGCAGCTTCTTCTTCTGGCTTCAACACAAAGTTAACACCCAAGTCACGAAGTTAACAGCCAAGTCAACTGTAAATAGTAATCAAAACATTCCAATTGTATCTTTTGGAACTCTTCCCCATTAAACTCCATCGTGTCAATGTTTACAATATGCTTGAGCCATAACAGGTGAAGTTGCTCATAAACTTTAAGTTTCTTAAATATTTATTATGCCCACTCTTAAAACTTCAGTTATCTTTATAATTTTATTACCAGTAAATTTTAGAATTAATGTAGATGAGATATACTCATTATCAATTATCTGGGAACTACTTTTTGCGCCGGAATTCATCAAGCACGTCGGCACGGTGCACATTTTCTCCAATCACAGCCACATAAGCCTAGAACTTCTGGGTTGTCTGGGTGTCTTGGTGGCTTTCCTCACTCTGTCTGCTCCATGCAGATTTACCATTGAGTGCCATACTGTTTGTATTTCTTTGTAATTAATGTAAATAAAGTCCGAAACATATTCAGTGGCAGCTTTACCATCAGAGAGCCTTGTCCACAACCACCACAAAAGACTCTAAGCTGTCAGTGATATTAAAGGGGCAATACACAGTATTAAGAACAGGGGTATGTAAACTTTTGATCAGGTTCATTTGGGGAGTGCTCTTGCCATTTTGATTTAAAAAGAGGAAACACAGTTGTTTGACAATAAATGGCTTCACCCAACCATTAAGAAAGAGTGAAAAAAGCTTTTGTGTTGTCATTCATATTCTCTTAAAAATGGCCAAAAAAGCTAAATTTCTGCCAGGGTATGTAAACTTTTGAGCACAACTGTAAATCTTATGTCTACAAACAGAAAAAAAAGAAAAAAAAAAAAGCTGAGAAGTTCTAATGAATCACCCAGATACATTTACAAATCAATCTGTTAGTAAGTCATTGATGCTTCTCCATTGTCTTATTTTTTAAATGCACTACTGCAGTGACTGTAGGAAGTTTTAAGGTTTTAGTTTTATGGGGGGGGGCAAATATCACTTGCATTGCAAAATAATAAAGAACAGGATTCAGTTTGGTGTTGGCATATCAAATTAAAATTATGTTGAACAAAGAAAGACATTAATTAATACATTTGTTTGCTGTCATTTGGTGATTAACTTCACACTCTTCAAGGTTATTATCATTAATTATATAATGGCTGAGTGGATCCTTGTCATTTGATTGGTGGGTTGTATGTCACGTGACATTGATTATTCATACCATTTGCTGTTGTTTCATTTTTAGGATGCAATTTTGGTGCTATATGAAATGTGCTATTGCACACCTGAGCAACGCGCATGCTTGCACTACCGGGTGTTTAGCTAAACATTTGTTTTGCTGACAGACAACGATTTGAAGAGCTAACTGACGCTGCTAATTCTTCTAACACACACACACACACAAAAAAACCTAAAACAAATGCACTATGCTGAAAGCCATCTGGAGGCATGAAGAGCTGTTCGGATGAAAAGCTGGTTAAATTTCGAATGTGTTTTTTTTTTTTTTTTTTTTTTTGCTGGAGTGTAGAACTACACAAAGTTTTTTTTTTTTTTTTTTTGGAAGTACATGATGTCACTGCGTGGCATCACGAACTACATCTTCGCAGTTTTGGACTCCAATTTAAAGGTCATGTTGGACTGACTGTTAAGCACCAGTGGAACACCAAAATGTAAGTCACTTTTCTGTTGTTTATAAATTAATAAAAAATCAAATGACAAGGATCTATTTTAGCCATTATATAAAACAATGATACAAATATTTCCTCCCATCGTCTCCTTGAATGGAACATTCCAGCTTTCACCGCATGAAACTTGGTAGGAGTTGGTGACAGCAGATCTGACAAACAGTCGGAGAGATATGTGAGCCACATACCCACACACAGACGTTTCTTGCTTTATAGATAGATTACATTCTCTAAACCCCTGTGCTGAAGACAAACTGTATTAAAAATCTATTTCTTCACGTAGTTTATGATATCAAATGTGTTTTCTTTGTTGAGGGTAGAAAATCTGTCAGCCAGTTAAGCTGTGGTAAATGTTTGGAGTTCGCTTCAATAGACCTGTATATCCAGAGTCTGTTTGACAATATTGATGCAAGCAGCATTTGCAGAGGCTAAGCCAAAGCCGCTCTATCAGATTTACTGCAAAAATAAAGTGCCGACCTTTCTGTCTGCTGAGCGGCTCTGACACCAGGACTGGAGCATCACAGACATAGTTCAGTTCCTGTTTCTGTCTTTGCTGACAGCTGCGTCACAGCTAAATAATTTGCAATAAATGGCACAAATACACTTCACAGAAGTGCTAAAACAAGTCACTCACCAAATTGATTAGCTTGTTCGGCTGTGACTTGTTACCAACTCATTTATTTTAAATAATGCACACGTTCAATTCAGAGCAGGTGTATTTTTCATTAAACGTTTCAGCTCACGTGTGATATAGAGACTGTGATCATAATTGTATGGGAATTTGTTTGGTAAGAATAGTGGATAATTGGCTTCCATAATTCGATCCGAGTCCAATTTTGCCACCATATTCAAACATTTCTGAAGAGAAATCTAATTACAGAGTGAAAAATTAATGAAATTGCATTTGTGTTAGGTCAGCACTAGTGGCACTCCTCATCACGTCCTCCACACTATTCGCCCTATTGAGATATCCCATAATCCCTTGCACACCAGAGAGGCACTGCAGTCAAAACAACACTGAGAAACCACATGACGACAATTGAAAATGAACACTATACTATCAAAATGTAAAATGGTATGCTTTTCATAGCATTTATAAGAGACTGCATCCATGAGACGTAAGACGATGCAAGACGTAAAGAGAGCGTATTTCACTTTCCCCCAGAATGATAAGAACAGGAAGTGATCCCACGATCACAGCAATTCCCATTGTAAATAATGGTGAAACAATCTGAGATTCTCACGTTTTTACATAAAACAAACACAATGACAATGTCTAAAAACGGAGATAATATATTCACAACAGTTTTATGGCCAAGTCACACGGCACACGACGATTCCTGAACGAAGGGAAAAAGTAAAAAAAAGTCACAATTTGTTGAGAAAAGGTGGACAAAAGAGCTTTATCACCGAACAGCCTGTGCAGCAAGAGCGCAAAAGGGACGAAAGAGGAACTTAAAAAAAAAAAAAAAACGAAGCTAATGATCTCAACGCTTTAAATGAAACGTGCCTGGAGCAACAGATGGAGCAGTGTGTGTCTGCATCTCTGAGTTCCAGGACTCAGGGGTGGGATGGAGCTCACAGCGCCTGAGTCCTGGAGAAACTGCAAACAGAAGCTGTGGAGATCTGTGTGCACATCAGTGGACCACCTGCTCTGGTTCCTCATCCAGAACAAAAGAGGAATCATCTCCTTCATCATCAGAACCCTCACTGTCTGTCGACACGCTGGGCACTCCGTCTTGCTCCAATTTAAAAAAAAAAAAAAGTGTGCTGTGGTCACTGCTTTATCACGTTACTAAGCTATATATATTGATTTATAACAGAAAACCATCAAAAGAGGTGTAGCGGGATGAAGGTCCCGGGTTCTGATTGAAAAGATGTTCCCACTAGCTTGGCTAACGGAGAATTCCCCAATTCTCCTTTGGCTGACCTGGTAAAGGAATGGTCTTTAGTGCGAGCCATCCAGGTTCGATCCCACCTCCGTCTCGGCCACAAAGGTCCTGCAGTCACAGAGGGAATAAATATAAATATAAGTGTAAAGATGATTGAATATATCAGAGCAGTAAATTAATCAGTGTGTGTGAACGAGCGCATTGACTCATGTGGTTATTCCACCAGTTGATTACTGATCCACAACGTGAATTCTGCCTTCCAGAACACCTCTTTATATAATCATTTTAATTCATCTACCTGTTGCCACATGAACATAAGGGCTGGATTGTCATTCCTACACTCATATTGTTATATTTAGTACAAAATAATAAGCGCACGCAGCAGCTGCTGCTGCCGCTAATGCTGCATTCAAGTACCGTCGGAAATTACACAACATTTTTGTTGTTTCAAATTCAGCAGTTGCTTGTGGCAAAATAATTAATTATATCCAAACAAAATATTAATTCTGGCCTATGTAAGGTGCCTGAGCCCATTGAAGCTGACCCCCCACACAGATAAAAAATAATCCAAGCAAGCAGGCTGAGTTTGCCCTGTAATTTCCAAAGGTACATGAATGCAGCAGCAGCTCAGTGCTCACAAACCGGCTTCTGCACTGTGTGAAAACATTCAGCAGGTCGAATGAAGTCAAACTAAACAATTCAAACTAAACAATAACGTTACAAAAACTAAACAAATGATTAAAAAACATCAAGAACAACAGAAAAACGAAACACAGTCGAATTTAGGTTTTCGTTGCCCTTCGTTCAAATTTTTCAACAGTTTTAAAAATCCTGATGAAGTGCCAGCTGCAGGAACAAAGCTGCGAGAAGGTTAAACGATGTCAACGAAAGTCCAGATTTCTTGTTTCGTCAGGGCTTCGTTGCCCTTTGTTAAGTGCCGTGTGACTGGGCCATAAGGCACAATATACAAAGTGTTTTACCTTGTGATGTTAATGTTCGTACGCAGCGCTTCTGAACATCTCGATGCATTTCTCAATGTTGTTGACATTGAGAAATGTCCCTTCAGAAATTTTGCAGGATTGAAACCTCCGTAGGGTGAATGGAGCCACCTGGATTACTAGAGAGGAACACCCAGATACACAACTGGTCCAACCCCATTTCTCAAAAGCAGCCATCAATCTGCTATAGCCAGGTGACATGTAGGTGTCCCCTTAGATTCTTCCAGTTTTTGAGATCCTGCTGGATCATGACCAGGGAGAAATATCACATTACCATAGATAGAGCTTTTTCTGTTGTTGGTCCCAGGTTGTGGAATGACCTGCCTCTCTGTATCAGGCAAGGTGAATTCACTTCTAGTCTTTAAATATCGTCTTAAAACATATTTGTTTTCTTTGGCTTTTGACTTAGACAGTTGACGATTTTACTGTTGTAAAGACTTATATTGTTGCCACTGTTGTCTACCATGTATCTATTTTATTCATTTATGTCCAGCACTTTCGTCAACCTTTTTGTTTTTAAATGTGCTCTACAAATAAACTGGATTGGATTGGATTACATGGTAGAATAAATAAATAAATCTGCACACTAAAAAAATGTTATTGTGGGACTCCACTCTCTTTACATGTAAAAGTGTACCCTCAAGTAAATGGACCTTTTTTTTAGTCTTGAAGATGTTCTGTCACTCCACTGTAACAAGAAGTGAGAGTTTAACAAAATGAAATGAGTCAACTACATCCCTTTAAGACTATTTCAATTCAATTTCAATTTATTTCCTTTATATAGCGCCAAATCACAACAGAGTTGCCTCAAAGCGCTTCAGCAACAGTGTTAAGGAAAAACTCCCTCTGAGAAAGAAACCTCAAGCAGACCAGACTCAAAGGGGTGACCCTCTGCTTGGGCCATGCTACAAACATAAATTACAGAACAATTCACAGAACAATTCACGGACAAATATACAAGAAATGCTATTGGCACACAGGACAGGAGGATCACCAACATGAACACAACTCCCATCTCTGGATGGAGCTGCACCTTAAACAGACAGAAAAAACAGAATCAGGCATCGGAAAGACAAAAAAATACTGTATAATTTGCCAGCATTAAACAACAAGAAAAACAGAGAAATGCTACGTGATCGCCGGCCACTAGCCCTAAACGTCACTAAAAGACCAAGAATTTAGGTAAAGTTGAGGCCGCATCCCGCTCCAATTACTAATAAATGAATTTAAAGAGTAAAAAGCATAAAACAAAACTGTACCAGTATGCTAGCCATATGAAAGGGAAAATAAGTGCGTCAAAACAATAAGTCCAATTACTTGATATCTCCTACCTCGATGAATAAGAACATTCATCAAAGTACTCAACTTACAGTATAGAAATCATTTGTAATTGGAGCATCAAGATTTGTTACATGTAGAAAAATAATTCCAAACCATTTCACTCAACAAATTTAAAGTTTCAAAAGCTGTAGTATTGAGTCTGCATCAGCAAATCTGTATCATTGCATCAATTTTAATAATGTGTTTAAATTTCTAATATTCATATTTGTAGTTTTACAGATATAGTGTTCTCCAAAGCTATTGAGCCCCATGGTATTTCATAATTTTAATTTGTTTATGCCATTTCAAATACAAAAAGTAAATCAGGCTTTTCAAAATAAAAATTTTGAAAATTATCTTTCTTAAACTCATACTTAAAGTAAACCAGTTGTACAGCTTCATGATGAAGTGGAGCAGAGAAGGACTTTCTTTCACCAAAACCTCAAATCTAGGCTGTCATCTCAGATGTAGGGAAGCCGGGGCACAGTGGATCAGAAATGTTGTTTTGTGGCAGCATAAACACATTATGCATAAGTTTAGGTCATTCAATTGTGGATTTAATACAGCAAGTTATTGTTTATAAGGCTGTGTTATTTATTTCTCCCCAAGTATAATTTACAGGTGTTTAAAACCGATTTTAAAATGTTTGCTTCACTGTGCCCCAGACAAGAATTCATGGGGCACAGTGAATCAGTGTCCAGGGCACAGTGAATCAACTTAGAATATAATGAAAAAATACATGATTATAAAGATTTCTTCAAAATTATTAATATATGCTGATGCATATACAAACTAGCAAACCGGCTATGTAATATGTGAGTATCTTATATAGTGATATAAGTCCTTTAGAAACAATTATAACTATCATAATTTCTGTTCAAATGTGAAAACAGTTGTTTATATACACAAATGTATAAGCTTCAACAATTAATATTTGTCATCCACTTGAGACTGGGGCTTAGTAAATCACTTTCTAGACTGATTCACTATGCCCCGGGTGCATGTGACACACTTGGGTCATGTTATCAAATAGCTGATAGTCTGGAGAAGACATAACACATGCTCATCAGTTGGAAGGGGTAATCTTCTAACTAATAACAATTTTTGGGCCACCTTTCTTCTGCTGTGAGAAATAAATACAAAGACACTGACATCCACAAAATTTAGTTTTGATAGAAAAAAACTGACTTCACTCACCACTTAGTTTTTCCCTTAATGTATCCAAAAACAAAACATTCATTTATAAGGGGGATGTCTTTATGCATAAAAATATGGCATAACTGCTGCAAATATAATTGTAGTTTTGCAGATATAGCTACTGATTTACTGTGCCCCGTGATTCACCGTGCCCCAGGGAAATTGTAGCAAAACTTTCAGGAAAATCCTACTCTATACCAATTCATCATGAAGCTGTATAACTGGGAATACAAAATGCAAAACGTGCACTCTGCACAATTTCTCCAATCCAGTGGCAGCTGCTGGTCTTTCTAAGAGGGGAAGCTCACTTACAATATAAAATTTGTAAATTTATTCATACATAAATTATGTCCTCCAATCCTTTTCAAGAAAATGATCTGTGACCCCATCATACCAAGTAGTTGTCTTTTCCAGGGACTTGACCAGTGTTCTCTCAATGGCACATTGACTCACATGTTCATTGCTCTTTCCATGCCTTTTAAATGCCCAGTCAAAGTTAGACAGATCCCCAAAACCCAATTTTGACAAGTCAAGACATCCCTGAGATGATTTCATCAAGAGGCATGGCCAATAGTACATTTTCCTTGTCTCAACACTTCCAGTCAGCCAGCTAAATTTGTCATACCAGGAGAGCTAAAACGACCTGTTACTTTTCACTACTTTTTGCACGAAATCAATCTTAGGTGTTGATCTGCCCTGCTGTTTAATTCTAAGTTTTGCCTCATATGGAAGACTATCAAATGGCTTTGGCAAAGTCAGGTTGACAATATTAGCATTGTCTGCCAAGTGTCCACATTCTTAGCTGCTTAGTTTACTCTGACCTAACCAACATTATGAATGACTGATTGAACAATCTAATGAAACCACAGCAAATGCCGTTTTATACCAAATGCCGTCACCATAATGAACTCAAAAAAGTGACCACTCCACAAATAAAACCTGAACTGCTTTACTTCTGTTTTATTTAATTTTATTAGATCTTATTTTACGTTTTATTTATTTTACTAGGTCTTATTCTACTTCTTCCTTTTCTTCTATGTATTTTATGTATCTTATCTTTGTTTTATTCATGTGTTTGTATGACTATGTTTGTATTTTAGTGTTGTCTTTTTTTGTGCTGGTGAGCTGAAGACAATTTCCCACATCGGTGGACAATAAAGAATTATTCTATTCTATTCTATTCTATTCTATTCTATTCTATTCTTATTTCTCAACCAACCATTCTTTTGACCAGTCACTTTACATTGTTCTACCCTGAACTATATGAATCCTTGCTGCATTAAATAAATAAATACAAATGTATTAAGTGTCTTTGCTAATGTGAGAAAGATTGCTCATTGTTGGTCCTCTGAGCACTTGGTAATCAAAACCACCAATCAAATTCTACAATATATACCTTCTCTGAGATGGATAGTTGGTGGTGATATTATGTAGATGAAGACCAGGTTGCATTTGTCAACTGAGAAATGTTTTTTTCTTTTTTCTAATCAGTGTCATGCAACAATCTGGTCATTCCCATACAGAAGGCAAAATGAGTCCAATGCTCTGAGTAGAAAGGGAGAAATAAGTCCTATAGAAGCCCCGAGGCCTGTTGGTTTTGATATAACTCTGGGCAGGATGCCAGTCATTAGGCAATTAATCTGGGAACTGTGTATGTTTTTTGACGAATGCATTATGAACATATTAGAAATTTTAATTTGATGCACCATGTATATTATCCCATTTCAGTTCTTGACATGTCTTTCTTCAATGCTTTGATCCCAGAGTCCAGCTGTTGTTGTAAAGTTTAAAAGGCATTCTTCTGTATCATCTTTCAAGCACAAATTCCCAAAGTGTCCCCATCACCACGGCATTACTTATATTTTGGAATAAACATCTTAGGCAAGGCTTACTGGCTGTACAGAACACGTGCCTTTCCATCCTCACAACTCCAGACTACTTCAGGCAAAAGTTTTCTCTTTTGACCCAACAGCACCATGGAGTCATCCAAGTTCATATTTCAGTATTGAACCCACATTTGTAGTAGTCAGTGCTTGTTTCACTACACCCCGAACATATTGCAGAATAAATAACAAACGTGGACTTTTTTCTGGAATAACAAACTCTCAGGAAATGTTATACCCCGTCACACATAGCTGGAATCACGCAGAGTGGCGTCATACTTATGGATAGGTGCCCATCCAAAAGGTGTTGGATTTCAGCTCCAAAGCATTCTGACAGCCATCTGCAGAAGTCCACACAGTTGGTCAAAATTGGCCGGCAGCCCCGAGGGTGACACACATGTTCAGAATTCTCCAGGTGCCATCGAGATGGGACACCTATCCAATGGCGGTCCATGTGTTATCTGAAGACCATCTACCCGCAATTTACATATTCTGATGGCGGCAAAAAGGGATCCGAAATGATTAGAGCGCAATGTATTTGAAATGTATTTGGCACACTTCATCATGATAATAATTCTGAATTATTATTATGTACAGTGAATGTGAACAGTGCCTATTAAACTGAAAGCTCAGTGCACTGCTGTGAGCATGGTGCCGCAAATCTGAATAGGCTATTATATCCACAATAGACCTTACAGTATGGATATTTGTCCATTCCTTCCCATGGGCAACATAAATAATGTGAGCTATTGTCTCCATCATAGCTGTGTATGTCACAGGCAGCTGCCCCTCTCTGTGTTGTGCAGTAACGCACGTGTCATTGCACATTTCAGGCATGAAGCTGGTTGGATCTCACGTTGTAATAAATGTTCACCTTCTATAACTCTGGAGGGATATCACATGGAGCTTGTGGCAGGCCGTTACACCATTAATAAAGATGCATCTTATCTCCAACAGAGGTCCAGGAGTGTTTCACACGGCAGGACATGGACGTGAAGCCGGGACAGCAGCCTGTGCTTAGAATCCTCTCACCCAAAAGAAAAAAATCAGTTCCATGTGATAATCCAACCATTGCAGTGTCCAGAATTGCGTTGTGCTCCTGAAGTCAGCAACAAAGAAAAATGAAAGTTCCCTGGAATGGCTCCGTCTGAAGGACAGCATACCCAACTGCCAGCAAACTTTGGAGTAAAGCTGTGCAGTGGCACACATGCGTGCACACGTGCTTAGTGGTCCATGCAGCGTTATGCACTCACACACACACACACACACACACGGCTGAGTGATAATTACAGTCCACACATGGAGTGGAGTGCACATGCGCCCCGCACACATCCACGCATGTGCACTTGAGGATAACAGCGCTCCGCTCTGCCATCCAGACATTTAGAGATCGGGCAGTCTGCAGCACCTTTTATGGCCGTCTGACAGCAGTCTGTATCATCCACCTGCTGTCTATATATGCTTTGGATGCCATCATACAGATGTGGACAACATACTCTGGATGCATTCTGACAGAGCTGGCCACACCTCTGTTCCTCTTGTATGCATCAGATTATGGCAATATTTGCCGTGTTGGACATGCTTCCGGCATATTCTTGGTATGTGTGACAGGGGCTTTATAGTTAACTAGTCTGACACCCACTTCATATTGTAGGGAGCCTCATGAAGGGCATTTCTTCTGAACAAGTAATGGCTGGCGTCATGGCCTCGCCTCTTAAGTCAAAAGAAATCAATCAATCAATCAATTTTTTTTTTTATATAGCGCCTATTCACAACAAACAGTTGCCCCAAGGCGCTTTATATTGTAAGGCAAGGCCATACAATAATGATGTAAAACCCCAACGGTCAAAACGACCCCCTGTGAGCAAGCACTTGGCTACAGTGGGAAGGAAAAACTCCCTTTTAACAGGAAGAAACCTCCAGCAGAACCAGGCTCAGGGAGGGGCAGTCTTCTGCTGGGACTGGTTGGGGCTGAGGGAGAGAACCAGGAAAAAGACATGCTGTGGAGGGGAGCAGAGATCGATCACTAATGATTAAATGCAGAGTGGTGCATACAGAGCAAAAAGAGAAAGAAACAGTGCATCATGGGAACCCCCCAGCAGTCTACGTCTATAGCAGCATAACTAAGGGATGGTTCAGGGTCACCTGATCCAGCCCTAACTATAAGCTTTAGCAAAAAGGAAAGTTTTAAGCCTAATCTTAAAAGTAGAGAGGGTGTCTGTCTCCCTGATCTGAATTGGGAGCTGGTTCCACAGGAGAGGAGCCTGAAAGCTGAAGGCTCTGCCTCCCATTCTACTCTTACAAACCCTAGGAACTACAAGTAAGCCTGCAGTCTGAGAGCGAAGCGCTCTATTGGGGTGATATGGTACTACGAGGTCCCTAAGATAAGATGGGACCTGATTATTCAAAACCTTATAAGTAAGAAGAAGAATTTTAAATTCTATTCTAGAATTAACAGGAAGCCAATGAAGAGAGGCCAATATGGGTGAGATATGCTCTCTCCTTCTAGTCCCCGTCAGCACTCTAGCTGCAGCATTTTGAATTAACTGAAGGCTTTTTAGGGAACTTTTAGGACAACCTGATAATAATGAATTACAATAGTCCAGCCTAGAGGAAATAAATGCATGAATTAGTTTTTCAGCATCACTCTGAGACAAGACCTTTCTGATTTTAGAGATATTGCGTAAATGCAAAAAAGCAGTCCTACATATTTGTTTAATATGCGCTTTGAATGACATATCCTGATCAAAAATGACTCCAAGATTTCTCACAGTATTACTAGAGGTCAGGGTAATGCCATCCAGAGTAAGGATCTGGTTAGACACCATGTTTCTAAGATTTGTGGGGCCAAGAACAATAACTTCAGTTTTATCTGAGTTTAAAAGCAGGAAATTAGAGGTCATCCATGTCTTTATGTCTGTAAGACAATCCTGCAGTTTAGCTAATTGGTGTGTGTCCTCTGGCTTCATGGATAGATAAAGCTGGGTATCATCTGCGTAACAATGAAAATTTAAGCAATACCGTCTAATAATACTGCCTAAGGGAAGCATATATAAAGTGAATAAAATTGGTCCTAGCACAGAACCTTGTGGAACTCCATAATTAACTTTAGTCTGTGAAGAAGATTCCCCATTTACATGAACAAATTGTAATCTATTAGACAAATATGATTCAAACCACCGCAGCGCAGTGCCTTTAATACCTATGGCATGCTCTAATCTCTGTAATAAAATTTTATGGTCAACAGTATCAAAAGCAGCACTGAGGTCTAACAGAACAAGCACAGAGATGAGTCCACTGTCCGAGGCCATAAGAAGATCATTTGTAACCTTCACTAATGCTGTTTCTGTACTATGATGAATTCTAAAACCTGACTGAAACTCTTCAAATAGACCATTCCTCTGCAGATGATCAGTTAGCTGTTTTACAACTACCCTTTCAAGAATTTTTGAGAGAAAAGGAAGGTTGGAGATTGGCCTATAATTAGCTAAGATAGCTGGGTCAAGTGATGGCTTTTTAAGTAATGGTTTAATTACTGCCACCTTAAAAGCCTGTGGTACATAGCCAACTAACAAAGATAGATTGATCATATTTAAGATCGAAGCATTAAATAATGGTAGGGCTTCCTTGAGCAGCCTGGTAGGAATGGGGTCTAATAAACATGTTGATGGTTTGGATGAAGTAACTAATGAAAATAACTCAGACAGAACAATCGGAGAGAAAGAGTCTAACCAAATACCGGCATCACTGAAAGCAGCCAAAGATAACGATACGTCTTTGGGATGGTTATGAGTAATTTTTTCTCTAATAGTTAAAATTTTGTTAGCAAAGAAAGTCATGAACTCATTACTAGTTAAAGATAATGGAATACTCAGCTCAATAGAGCTCTGACTCTTTGTCAGCCTGGCTACAGTGCTGAAAAGAAACCTGGGGTTGTTCTTATTTTCTTCAATTAGTGATGAGTAGAAAGATGTCCTAGCTTTACGGAGGGCTTTTTTATAGAGCAACAGACTCTTTTTCCAGGCTAAGTGAAGATCTTCTAAATTAGTGAGACGCCATTTCCTCTCCAACTTACGGGTTATCTGCTTTAAGCTACGAGTTTGAGAGTTATACCATGGAGTCAGACACTTCTGATTTAAAGCTCTCTTTTTCAGAGGAGCTACAGCATCCAAAGTTGTCTTCAATGAGGATGTAAAACTATTGACGAGATACTCTATCTCCCTTACAGAGTTTAGGTAGCTACTCTGCACTGTGTTGTTATATGGCATTAGAGAACATAAAGAAGGAATCATATCCTTAAACCTAGTTACAGCGCTTTCTGAAAGACTTCTAGTGTAATGAAACTTATTCCCTACTGCTGGGTAGTCCATCAGAGTAAATGTAAATGTTATTAAAAAATGATCAGACAGAAGGGAGTTTTCAGGGAATACTGTTAAGTCTTCTATTTCCATACCATAAGTCAGAACAAGATCTAAGATATGATTAAAGAGGTGGGTGGACTCATTTACTTTTTGAGCAAAGCCAATAGAGTCTAATAATAGATTAAATGCAGTGTTGAGGCTGTCATTCTCAGCATCTGTGTGGATGTTAAAATCGCCCACTATAATTATCTTATCTGAGCTAAGCACTAAGTCAGACAAAAGGTCTGAAAATTCACAGAGAAACTCACAGTAACGACCAGGTGGACGATAGATAATAACAAATAAAACTGGTTTTTGGGACTTCCAATTTGGATGGACAAGACTAAGAGACAAGCTTTCAAATGAATTAAAGCTCTGTCTGGGTTTTTGATTAATTAATAAGCTGGAATGGAAGATTGCTGCTAATCCTCCGCCCCGGCCCGTGCTACGAGCATTCTGACAGTTAGTGTGACTCGGGGGTGTTGACTCATTTAAACTAACATATTCATCCTGCTGTAACCAGGTTTCTGTTAGGCAGAATAAATCAATATGTTGATCAATTATTATATCATTTACCAACAGGGACTTAGAAGAGAGAGACCTAATGTTTAATAGACCACATTTAACTGTTTTAGTCTGTGGTGCAGTAGAAGGTGCTATATTATTTTTTCTTTTTGAATTTTTATGCTTAAATAGATTTTTGCTGGTTATTGGTAGTCTGGGAGCAGGCACCGTCTCTATGGGGATGGGGTAATGAGGGGATGGCAGGGGGAGAGAAGCTGCAGAGAGGTGTGTAAGACTACAACTCTGCTTCCTGGTCCCAACCCTGGATAGTCACGGTTTGGAGGATTTAAGAAAATTAGCCAGATTTCTAGAAATGAGAGCTGCTCCATCCAAAGTGGGATGGATGCCGTCTCTCCTAACAAGACCAGGTTTTCCCCAGAAGCTTTGCCAATTATCTATGAAGCCCACCTCATTTTTTGGACACCACTCAGACAGCCAGCAATTCAAGGAGAACATGCGGCTAAACATGTCACTCCCGGTCTGATTGGGGAGGGGCCCAGAGAAAATTACAGAGTCCGACATTGTTTTTGCAAAGTTACACACCGATTTAATGTTAATTTTAGTGACCTCCGATTGGCGTAACCGGGTGTCATTACTGCCGACGTGAATTACAATCTTACCAAATTTACGCTTAGCCTTAACCAGCAGTTTCAAATTTCCTTCAATGTCGCCTGCTCTGGCCCCCGGAAGACAATTGACTATGGTTGCTGGTGTCGCTAACTTCACATTTCTCAAAACAGAGTCGCCAATAACCAGAGTTTGATCCTCGGCGGGTGTGTCGTCGAGTGAGGAAAAACGGTTAGAAATGTGAACGGGTTGGCGGTGTACACGGGGCTTCTGTTTAGGGCTACGCTTCCTCCTCACAGTCACCCAGTCAGCCTGCTTTCCCGGCTGCTCGGGATCTGCCAGAGGGGAACTAATGTCCTAACAAACTTAGTAGTAGTATCTAAGATCCCTGCTAATGGTGCCGATACGGTGAAAGGCAGGCCTACTGTTGGGTATTTTCTCCTCCAAACATTTTTAAAACCTTTAACAAGACAAACAGAGTCAAGAAACACCAGTGAGACAGAAAGTCAAATATTAAGCGCGGAGTGCGGCCAGGCTGTACACCAAGGCTACACTAAAGTCTGGCCTGCTTTTCCGCTCTTTTTATTAAGAGACGCCCTCATCACATAAACAAGAAACTTGTCCTAAGGGTGGGGGTAATGACGCAAGACAAGTTTCTTCCCATAACATAAACGCATACGTCAATAAGTGCAGCTGTAAGGAAGAACACTTCAGGTCAGCACATCTCGTTCGTCTGTTGCAGGTATCAGCTGTTCTGCATCTGCCTGAAGTGTCCTGTCTTCCACACTCCTTCACACTAAACACCACATCACAAACGTCAAAACAAAATTGAATTCTCAGGATTGCATTAAGACAGGTGCAAAACAGCACATCTCCGTTCTCATGAGAAAGAAGACAAAGCTAAAAAAGGTTGAATAACACGTACGTTCTCAGGGTGAAGTGCAAAACAGCACAACACCGTTCTCATGAGAAAGAAGACAAAGCTAAAAAAGGTTGAATAACACGTACGTTCTCAGGGTGAAGTGCAAAACAGCACAACACCGTTCTCATGAGAAAGAAGGCAAATGTACAAACGTTTAACAGTGATAACATGTATACAAAATCTCTAACATTCCCCTCCTGTTTATCGCCTGTTAAAACATACAGTAGGCATCACTCAGCTTAGCACTTCTTTTTGAGATTTTCACTAAGAGGTTCATCATGGTATGTTTTCTCTAGGCTTACACCCCAGAGGTGATGTCATCATTGTCACCATCATCGGTGTCTGGGTCATCATACTTCCATTGGTCTGGGTACAGGTCAGGAGAGCCATCGTCCTCCTTGTCGTCATCTGTCCCCAGAAGTGGATATGATGCTGGACCCCCTCCTGGTCCTGGACTTATTGCTGTGGTTATCATTCTATTTACAAGGCCTCGGAGACATGGAATACAACAACATCCACACAATGTTAGAATTGCAGCAAATACTGCTATAGACACTAATAGTGAAGAAATCAAAGACCTCCATTTTCCCATCCCTTCCAGCCACCAATCCCAGCCTTCGGTGTTTACTCCACTGTGCTCTTTCATCTTCCTGTTCAACGTCCTCAGCCCGTCAATGGCTTGAGTGAGACTGCCGTCTGCAGCTGTGTTGTTGGGAATGAATGTGCAGCATTGTTCTCCGAACATGGCACAAACACCTCCTTTCTCTGCCAACAACATATCCAGAGCAATGCGATTCTGGAAGGCCATAAGGGACGTGGCTTCTAACTGTGAATGGACAGCCTTAAATCCTTCCTCAGTCCAATTTCCTAATTTCTGTACATTGTAGTGGATGTAGTTTATTCTGTCCACGTTTTTATTAATTGAGCACCACCAACAGATGGAAGATTCAAATCCAGCTGCTATTTGATTAACCAGTTTATACTCGTCAGGCACTCCCCTGGGGACTCCTATTGCGTCAATATATGTTGGATTTCCCACTCCTTTCCAATCTCTTTTCACTCTATGTCTGGCTACGCCTTTCTGCCAATCTTCAGGAATAAGAGAGGCTGCATACGTCGTAACGTCTTCAGGGGTCATGGGTATGGCTTCAACTGGTAACAATAATGATATTAATGCACAATAACCTGACACATTTCGTGGCAGTCTGTCAAAGATTCTGTTATCCCCACACCACCACCATACGTCACTCCTCCCGACAGGTTTGAATGTGGGAGTACTATGGACCACATTCTTACACCAGGCGGTGTGGTTTAAGCTACCCAAAGTCTTACTTGTCCCTGTCAAGTGTACACATGTATGGTTAGCATGCCCAACTTTGCTTGAGAATAAAGGTTTAATCTTAGTCAATTTGGTCACTGGATAGATCTTGTCCCACTTAGAACATTTGTTGTTTGCCGCAATGTATGTCTGTGTCATAGCAGTCAGTAGACAGTCTTTGGGTAATGCTGCCGGTATTACCTGTAATATAGGTCTGGGTCCCATACATACAACACAGTCCTTCTTTGCTGCTAGTCCTGCTTGTTCTGCCATTAAAAGCCAATTGTTATTTTGTCCACTAATTCCAGTAGTTACTAGGAACCAGTCATCTGCCTTCATGTCTTTTGTGCCTTGTACAGACACCCCCTTTGCTTGTATGGACACCCCCTTTGCTTGTATGGACACCCCCTTTGACGTACTTAATTCGGTCAATATTGGTTGCTGTACTCTATCTGTTTCACAGAGGAAGAAATGGAAATACGGATCTTTTCCTTGTTTGTATACCCAAAGGAGGAACAACCAACAGTCTCCCTCTATATCAGGTGGGAGTATGGTTCCTTTTTCTGTGGTATTCACCACTATAGACAGCTTATCATCTGTTTGATACATTTTGAGACTTTGACTCTGGTACTTAGCCCACTCGGTTTGTGCCCATCTTGGTGTCCATCTACTCCATTCATCGGCTACCAACGTTTCCCATCTCCTATCTTGTTGATCGTTGGTCATATACCATGAGAAACTATTTCCGTAATTAGTCCCTCTGTCACCATCCGGCATTCCATGGGTAAGAGCACTATATGGTACAGAGATGATCACAGAAGTATTTCTAGGAATGCAGGCCTGTACACCAAATCGGTATGCATTATTCCCATCACAGCTATGTACTGTGGCATTAATTATCGGACTGGGGTCTTTGTTACTTCTTTTTGGTCTCTGCAATCTGCGGATGTGATCCTTATTATCATGTCCCGTGCTCATGGCTTTTAATAATACTCCCAATTCAAAAAAGAAAAGTAGCATAACAAGGACTGTCCGTGGGGTCCAGAAACCCCCGTTCTTTTTTTTTTTCTTTCGCCATTTCTGCACACTACAGCACACCTATGTTCAGAACAGTGGCTTCTTAATGTCTTCTGCTAGCTTTCGTGTCTAACCTGGATCTCAACACCAAGCTCACACACTATTACTAGTCTTGTCCTACTGTTCTTACTGTTTGTCTGTGTCTGCAGAAATGACTTTCTTACAGTGAGTTAAATGAATCCATGTACTTCTTTCCCCAATTTTCAAAGCTGTGGGTGTTGTGAGTAGTACTTGATAGGGCCCTTCCCATTTAGGTGAATGCCAGTGTTTTCTCTTGATGCTTCTTATCAACACCCAGTCTCCAGGTACCACTTTAGGGTCCTCCTGTGGAGAAATGGGATCATCAGTGTTTGGAACTCTCCCTCGTTGTCCTTCTAACATTTTCTCATGTAATCCGCCAAATTGGCTTCCTCAGGTACATCCCAAATTTGTCCATAATATGGCAATCGATATTTTCTGCCAAACAATGTTTCATACGGTGTCAACCCCATGGTACTAGTTATGTTTATATACATTTTTACCAAATCTACACAATGTGTCCATGGTCTGCCTGTTTCCTCCATTGTCTTTCTAAGTCTGTTTTTTACTGTTCCATTCATCCTTTCCACTAATCCGGCACTTTGTGGATGATAAGAACAATGATTTTTGAGATTAACCTGTAGTGCTTCTCCTACGTATTGCACTATTGCATTAACAAAATGCGCTCCATTATCTGAATAGACTGTTTCTGGTATTCCAAATCGTGGGATGATGTCTTTGCATAATGCTTTAGCCACTGTAAGTGAATCTGCATGTTTTGTAGGGAACAATTCTACCCATTTTGAGAAGGCATCAATTATGACTAAACAAAATTCCTTCCCTTCATGTTTACTCAGCTGTATATAATCCATATGAATCACTTGAAAGGGATATTGTGGTGTTGGAAATTTACCTCTTTGGGGTCTCAAATTGCCTTGTGAGTTGTGTTTTGCACATATCATGCATGCTCTACAATGCTGTTTTGCATATGCTTCGAACCCATAAAGACAAAAAATAGATTGCAATTGCGATATCATACCCCCTGATGAGACATGCGTCACGCCATGGCTCATAATAGCTGCCCATTGAAACATATTTTTTGGCAATATGGGTTTCTTTTGTGGTCATACGCACAAGCCATTCGCATACGTAGCTCCTTTAGCTATCCACATTTGTTTCTCTCTGTCAGTTGCCTGCTGTTGCATGTCAGCAAGCAGTGTATGACCTAAATGCAACTCTGGGGTAGTTTCCTGTACAACAAAAATAGAAGGAGCTGCTGCTGCCTCTTTTGCTGCTCTGTCAGCAAAATCATTTCCTTTTGAAACACTGTCAGAGCCATTGGTGTGAGCCGCACATTTGCATATAGCAATTTGTTGAGGCAACTTCACAGCTTGCAGTAGGGCAGTTAGGAGAGTGGCATGAGTCACTGGCTTTCCAGACGACGTCACCATTCCACGCTCCTCCCACAGTTTTGCAAACACATGCACTGTGCTAAAAGCGTACTGGCTGTCTGTATAAATTGTTACAGCCGTACCTTCAAACAGATAGCAAGCTGCAGTTAAAGCAACTAATTCAGCTGCTTGTGCTGAAAATGACGATGGCAATGAAGCAGAATCTAATACTTCTGAATTTGTGACGACAGCATATCCAGATTGCGTTTGTCCATAAGCATTTTTGGTGGAAGAACCATCCACATACACGATTGTACTGTTTGGGATGGGTGTGTCCCGGAGGTCTGGGCGTGCTTTTGTACAAACTGTTGCTACATCAAGACAATTGTGCGGCTCACCATCCTCAGGTAAAGGTATCAATGTGGAGGGATTCAATGTTGTACATCGCTCTATCGTAAGGTGTGGCTGTGATAATAGCAAGGACATGCACGAAAGATGTCTTGCTGGGGACAAAAGGCTCATGTTTGTCTGCAACAAAAGTGCAGAGACTGCATGTGGAACTTTCAATGTCAAATGATGGAATAGAACAACATTACTGCTACTTTGAACAGCCATAGAGGCCGCAACAACAGCCTGTACGCATGGTGGTAAAGCACTTGCTACTGCATCCAATTTAGATGAGTAGTAGGCAACTGGCCTCAATTTTGAGCCATACACTTGAACCAAAACACTAGTCATGAACTTATTCTTACAATCAACTGTTTGAATGAATGGTTTACTATAATCTGGTAGTGCCAAAACTGTGGATGACACTAATGTTTGCTTTACTTTTACAAAGGCTTCCTCAGCATCTTTGTTCCATTCCAACACGGTTGACATTGAAATATCATCTTTGTACATCAAATCAGAAAGTGGACTAGTCAACTCTGCATAGCAAGGAATCCATGCCCTGCAGTAATTTGTCAATCCAAGAAATGACATCATCTGCTTTTTGGTTTGTGGTTTTGGAGCGTGCAAAATTGCTTCCTTCCTGTCAGACAGGATCGTGCGCCCTGTGGCTGATAACTCATGTCCTAAATATTTTACTTTATCCCTACACAACTGAACTTTGTTTTTACTCACTTTGTGGCCATTATCAAATAAGAAACATAATAATGCTACTGTGTCAGTTATGCAGTTTTCTCGTGTGTCAGAGGCAATCAAAATGTCATCAACATACACTAATAGTTGGCTATCTGCCGGTGGAACAAAATTGGCTAAACATGCTGACATGACTTGAGAATAAATAGTTGGGCTCTCTGCGTAACCCTGCGGTAATCTGGTGAATGTATATCGTTGTCCTTTAAAGGTAAAAGCAAACCAGAATTGACTATCTGGATGCACTGGCACAGAGAAAAATGCATTACTTATGTCAATTACTGAGAAACTATTAGAATTTGGTCTCAGCGAATTTAACAAGGTATGTGGATCTGGGACACATGGTGCTCTTTTAATCACAGCAGCATTTACTGCCTGCAGATCTTGAATCATTCTCCACCCCACTGAGGGCGGAGCCTTTTTCACAGGAAATATGGGTGTATTACATGGTGAATCTGGACATGGCACTATTACTCCTGCTGTTAATAAATCCTCTATTACTGGCCTGATTCCGTCAATTGCATCAGGTTTCAATGGATACTGTCTTACACATGGTCTGTATTCTGTTTTTGGCCTTATAACTACAGGTTGTGCATTTTTAATCAGTCCTACGTCTGAAGGACCTGTTGTCCACAATCCTGACGGTACTGAAGAGAGAAGAGCATCTTCTTCAGGACTCAACTGAAACACTCAGGATTGTGAAGTGGACGCATCAATGTGTGTTCCAGCTGTCAGCACCAATGAGACATTAACTAGCACTTTATACAACTTGGTTGATGGACTGAACTCCGTTCGTGGGCCAACTCTACTCCAATCAGAGGCTGACAAAGCTGTTATGACTGTCAGTCCCAATTCTTGCCATTCTGTCAAATATGGCTTACAAAGTGACATATGTAATGGCATACCTGTGAATTTCAATTTTGATACATCTTCAGTGGCGCCTGTTACTGTTATGACGGCTATTGAGTTGCCATCATGAATCAAATCGGTCATTGTCAGTTTCACAGGTGAAACATTTTTCAATTTAGTTTCATAGTCACCATCCGGACCTGGAGGATCTTTATGCCACATTGTGACATGCAGGTCAGGTGGTGACATCTGTTGTTCAGGATTTTTTAGTAGGGCTGTCGCTTGCAAGACGACATCTTTACCCCATCCTGCAGCATCTTCTTCTGAGATGTCAAATGTATAGTAATAGTGGAATGTGGGGTCAGCGCTTTCTTCTCTTACCATGTTAACGCCTCCTGTGCGTTCAACAACTAATTTCCCTTGTTCCACAATTATGGGCAAGCCCAATGCAGTCAATCCGTCTCGTCCTAGGAGGTTAACTGGACATTGTGGCATGCTTAACACTGACATAGTACACGTCAGGCCAAATGGATCTGTCAACGTTATGGGTTTGGTGATAGGGACGTCTGATGTTTGTCCATTTGCAGAGCGAACCCTAAAGAGTTCGTTGCTTAATTGATGGACAGGTATGTTGTCATTACATGTGGTTCTACATGCTCCTGTATCACAAAGGAATGTCACTGGTCGTCCATTTACCAACAAAGTCACTTCTGGTTTTGGTACCGGATTTCCCAGCAAGGCACACAGATCCATACATACAGATTCAGACTGCCTATCTGATATGGAATCATGGATTATGGATTCTAGTCATTGTGGATACTGTGGCTGCGGAGGATTATTCCGTTGTGGAATTCTCCCTGCTGCTCCCTCAGTAGGTGGATTTGGACAATTTCTATACATATGTCCCTCTCTTCCACAGTTCCAACAAATCAGGGGACCACGTGGTGGCCCTCCCTGCTGTTGTGGTTGCCATGGTCCTTGACGTTGTGGCTGTCCACCTTGTCTATTTTGCCATGGCTTTTTGGGGCGTTTGCACTGCTTCTGCTGTCTTAAGTTGCCCTGCTGGTAATATATTTCATCATCTCCATGTGCTACATACACTCCTTTGTCGCTGTTTCTTGTCTTTTTCTGTTTTAAGACTTCTTCTGCATGACAGCAGTGTGTATGTGTGTCTTCCAATGTGCCTGTAGGCAATCCAATCCAATGTTTCTGTATCCAAGCTTTTATATCCTTATTGGAATGTTGGATCAGAGCGTTTTTCAATTGTTGTTCATACACAGGTGTTTCTGGCAATATGCCACTATGGACCCTAAACACATTCTCAAATCTGCACCTAAACTCTGTCCATGGCTCTCCTTCTTTCTGAGTTGTCCTGGTAATTTCAGTATAATTTATCTTTGGTCCTAACACTCCTTTTGCACGTGTAATCATAGCTTCCACTCTTGTTTTCAAGACTAGATCATCATGTGTCAGTGGTACGCCTTGTTGATCTGCAGGATTCCAGTCTCCGCGTACCTGACTCCATTTAGGGCCACATGCTTTCATCCACACCTGTTGGACTTCAGGTCCATTAAGGTGGTAAGATGTTCTAATGTTTTCTATATCCTGCATAAATCCCTCAATATCGACATGTGGCGATGGTATCATGTCGACTGCTGCTTTGATATCATCAGCATTCCATGTCCGATAAACGAGCATGGTTGGTAGCTGTCCTGCTGTTCCTGCACGAGGATTTGGTACTTCTATCATAGGATAGGCACCTCCCTGATCACTATGTTCCACCATGGGAGGGGCTGTAGGCACTTTCGCTTGACTGCGTGTTTGTGGTTTTTCTGGTTTTTCTCTTTTTACCTTAGGTTTTACCGCCAAATCATACTGTGGTGGCGGTACATCGTCATCCTCTGGTAGAGGAGATAAAGGTCTCTTTGTCACCGACGATCCAGCCGGTGGTGATTGTTGAGGCTGTTCTGGCTCTCTGTGCTGAATTATCACATCTTCTTCTGCCTTACCTACAGCTTTCTTTTTCCTTGCTTTCTCTAATCGTCGCTTCTCTGCTCCTTTCTGTCTGTTCTCTGCTTCTTCCTCCCAAAATGCCACTAAATCTGCCCCTACTTTCTGCATCTTTTTCTCATCACCTTTATGTTCCCGTTCTAACTCCTTCTTCAGCTTTTGTATGCTGATCAGGTTCAGTCGTCCGTCAAAGTCATGTTTATTTATCCAGGTCTCCAATTTCTTTGTTGCTTTTGGATTTTTTGCCTCCATAACTTTCCAGTCGTCAGTTGATAAATTTTCCTTATTTTTAGACGTCTTACCCCCCATTTTTATTATCCCTTGTTATAATTTGGACTTCAGACGGGGGCACACCTAGGGTGTTCTAAATCTGAAGTTTTCACACTTTCTTTGGACGTGACAATTAATTTGCCGTCGTGTGGTTGATTCCTTTCACCTCCCCGTAGGAAGCGGAATCACTTGCCTGCTGCTTCCACACGCACGGTTGTCACTAACGTTGTCCAAAGTATTACACTTTCACACAGTTATTTACACTTGCGCAAAACACTATTTACACATAGAAACACTCCTAATAATCGTACGCGTATTCTTATGTCAGGGGAGCTCACCCTCCCGTGAAATTTAACTAATGTCCTGCCTTAGGGGACTCCGCCGTCCCTGCCAAATTTAACTGCCTTTTTACAGTGCACATATTTCTACCCGGGATTTCCTGTACGTATTAAAACAGAGGAGTCCGTATCCTCCTTCCGGAATTTAACTACTTGCGTCCCTCGCAACCGTAGAGGAGTCCGCCCTCCTTACAGAGTTTAACTGTGTTTCATTAACAGACGATTCTGTATCATCGCTTACGGAGTTTAACTGTTTATGTGATCACTTTTATCCCCTACCGGTACGCGTATATAAACAGAGGAGTCCGCACCCTCCTTACAGAGTTTAACTGCTTTGCATTAACAGGCGATTCTGTATCATCGCTTGCGGAATTTAACTGTTTTATGTGATCTGATCACCACTCACTCAGTACTGTTTACAAAGAAATTTTACTCACTGACTCGACTTCCTGTCTGTCTTCTTCGGGAAAATCTCGTCAACCAGACGATGCCAACGGTGGTCGACAATTGCAGACACGATCAATCGATCGATCAGACCTTGGCCAAGGATTTACGTCTGGACTTGACGACCTCCGCCAGACACCTCCGGTGTTGTTGAGCTCCCGGACGAGCCCCCAGTCAATGTTGGGTATTTTCTCCTCCAAACATTTTTAAAACCTTTAACAAGACAAACAGAGTCAAGAAACACCAGTGAGACAGAAAGTCAAATATTACGCGCGGAGTGCGGCCAGGCTGTACACCAAGGCTACACTAAAGTCTGGCCTGCTTTTCCGCTCTTTTTATTAAGAGACGCCCTCATCACATAAACAAGAAACTTGTCCTAAGGGTGGGGGTAATGACGCAAGACAAGTTTCTTCCCATAACATAAACGCATACGTCAATAAGTGCAGCTGTAAGGAAGAACACTTCAGGTCAGCACATCTCGTTCGTCTGTTGCAGGTATCAGCTGTTCTGCATCTGCCTGAAGTGTCCTGTCTTCCACACTCCTTCACACTAAACACCACATCACAAACGTCAAAACAAAATTGAATTCTCAGGATTGCATTAAGACAGGTGCAAAACAGCACATCTCCGTTCTCATGAGAAAGAAGACAAAGCTAAACAAGGTTGAATAACACGTACGTTCTCAGGGTGAAGTGCAAAACAGCACAACACCGTTCTCATGAGAAAGAAGACAAAGCTAAAAAAGGTTGAATAACACGTACGTTCTCAGGGTGAAGTGCAAAACAGCACAACACCGTTCTCATGAGAAAGAAGGCAAATGTACAAACGTTTAACAGTGATAACATGTATACAAAATCTCTAACACCTACCTTTGTTGTCCTGAATAGAAACATTTGAGGAAGAACACAGAATAATGCCACCCCCACAAATACACACAAATCCAAATGGGCAGAAAATTACAATATGAAAACTCAGAACTCTTTTACACTGGGAAATTGTCCCTGTCATTACATGGGCTTGAATGGGTTTAAAGGGGTAGCTCAATGAGCCAGTGGATCAGTGGTTCCACAAAATCTCCTTCAGTAACTCCCTAAAAAATACTGACTATATCCAGTTTATTCAGTTATGAATTTTGCCACTTTGGTAGATATGGATGTGGACTGATAAACCTCCTATTTTGGAACATCCTGGCATATTTTAACATTCAAAATAAAATTACAGCACAGAAAAAAAAAAAAAACGAATAAGCCTATCAAACCTTGTCGGTAATCACAGAGCTGTGAGCTTCTTCAGACAGGCACATGTAAAGTGGCTCTGCATCACTGTCTTATTTTAATTTTCCTAGGAAGTTATTATTCTTCAGTTACAAGGCACTAGGTGCATCATGGGATAGCGTAGTATAGTCACATCCACATAGTTGGCACACTATGAAGGTAGTAGATCATCTGTGTACGGTTTGACACCCAGTGGATTAAGATGTTACCTACTATATAGTAAGATTATATACATACTTGGATGTAATTGGTCTTTTTGTTTGTTTGTTTTTTTTGTCTTTTTTGCAGGTAATTTATGAAGCCTTGTTACTCATCATAGTCTTGGTATCTATGAAGGCCATTCTTGATTGTAAGAAAAAAAGATTACTTTTTTAAATTTACAAACTGACACAAAGTGGGAATGAAACATCATTACTGTTTCCTGATGCTTTCAAAAACTTCCATTATTTAATGCAAATATTTCATACGACTGGCTCACTGGATAATTGGCGTGTAGAACTGGTACTCTTTGATAATGTTCCTGCCTTGTTCTGGTACATGAATGCAAACATGGAAAATGAGGTACTCAACAAAAACAGAACATTTGCTATGAGTGTAATGCCAAATTGTTATAAATATCTGTGGAGCTGTGCACACAATCAAGGAGCAAATACTGAACAGTAATTAAGAAGCTATTATTGTGAGCACTTTATAATGGGCCAGTTGTCTCTACAGTGTTCTGGTTTATGTGCAAATCAGCACAAATCCTCTTACTGAATAAAGTGATTTTTTCAACAATGCATCTCCCTGTGCCCCTGCTGTGATTCTCCATGTATGGAAGGCTTTACTGTGTGTGTCACTGTCTGTGGCATTTAAGCTTGTTTTGCCACAAATGAAATATGAATTGCTTAATGAGGGGTCAAACATCGAGCGAGAACAAGACACATTGTGAAATTAGACCGCTGCCGCATGCAAATAACAGAGCTACATTACAGGGAGTTGGTTTGCTCAGGGACGTGTGTTGAGGCTTAATGGTCGAAAGCAATATTGAGCAAACAACCAAACATCTATTTACTCAGCTACCTAGCACACAAATAAAATGAAATAAGGAATCCTAAGAATATTGAGTCTACATATTTTACTTGGATGCATTTTGATATTGTCCTCAGAATGATGCAAGCAAGTGGCATTTTTCTTTAGTGTGAAATTTCTAACATTTACAGATGGAAAGCAAACACTTCAAATGTTACCTGAGAATTAAAATTACTTGCTGCATTTATTTTTTATATGAAGGACAAATTTAACTGCAGATGTCACTTCATAGGCCTATCACCACAGGCACTTTGTGGAGAAATCATTAAGTCCCCGTCAATGAAGTCCATAGTCTCTCATTTACTGCCTCAGCTCTCTCTGGTTGTATTTGCAATGCAACTGGATGGACATTTCAGGAGCAGGGGGAAGAGCGAGTTAGTGTGTGATGACTCGAGACGCCATGGAGGATTCCCAAACAGTGTGTGCATGCCACTTCAGTTTCCAATGCACAGTCCCATACGTCAGCAACCTGCCAGTGAAGACCTGTTTGTACACGCACAGATTCTTTTAATTCAAATATATTTTACATCACGTAATGCAGGTTTAGCTGTGCCATGGTGATGACAAATGTCATGTAACACAGGAGTGTGGTGCAAAGGAATCCATGCACTCAATTAACAACAAATATTATCCTACAATTCATAATAGGAAGATATCTCAATAATAATATATATCTATATCTATATATACACTCAACAAAAATATAAACGCAACACTTTTGGTTTTGCTCCCATTTTGTATGAGATGAACTCAAAGATCTAAAACTTTTTACACATACACAATATCACCATTTCCCTCAAATATTGTTCACAAACCAGCCTAAATCTGTGATAGTGAGCACTTCTCCTTTGCTGAGATAATCCATCCCACCTCACAGGTGTGCCATATCAAGATGCTGATTATAGACACCATGATTAGTGCACAGGTGTGCCTTAGACTGCCCACAATAAAAGGCCACAATAAAATGTTCTCCTTGAATTGCTGGCTGTCTGAGTGGTGTCCAAAAAACGAGGTGGGCTTCATAGATAATTGGCAAAGCTTCTGGGGAAAACCTGGTCTTGTTAGGAGAGACGGCATCCATCCCACTTTGGATGGAGCAGCTCTCATTTCTAGAAATCTGGCCAATTTTCTTAAATCCTCCAAACCGTGACTATCCAGGGTTGGGACCAGGAAGCAGAGTTGGGTCTCTCTCTTCTAAGTCCCTGTTAGTAAATGATATAATAATTGATCAACATATTGATTTATTCTGCCTTACAGAAACCTGGTTACAGCAGGATGAATATGTTAGTTTAAATGAGTCAACACCCCCGAGTCACACTAACTGTCAGAATGCTCGTAGCACGGGCCGGGGCGGAGGATTAGCAGCAATCTTCCATTCCAGCTTATTAATTAATCAAAAACCCAGACAGAGCTTTAATTCATTTGAAAGCTTGACTCTTAGTCTTGTCCATCCAAATTGGAAGTCCCAAAAAACAGTTTTATTTGTTATTATCTATCGTCCACCTGGTCGTTACTGTGAGTTTCTCTGTGAATTTTCAGACCTTTTGTCTGACTTAGTGCTTAGCTCAGATAAGATAATTATAGTGGGCGATTTTAACATCCACACAGATGCTGAGAATGACAGCCTCAACACTGCATTTAATCTATTATTAGACTCTATTGGCTTTGCTCAAAAAGTAAATGAGTCCACCCACCACTTTAATCATATCTTAGATCTTGTTCTGACTTATGGTATGGAAATAGAAGACTTAACAGTATTCCCTGAAAACTCCCTTCTGTCTGATCATTTCTTAATAACATTTACATTTACTCTGATGGACTACCCAGCAGTGGGGAATAAGTTTCATTACACTAGAAGTCTTTCAGAAAGCGCTGTAACTAGGTTTAAGGATATGATTCCTTCTTTATGTTCTCTAATGCCATATACCAACACAGTGCAGAGTAGCTACCTAAACTCTGTAAGTGAGATAGAGTATCTCGTCAATAGTTTTACATCCTCATTGAAGACAACTTTGGATGCTGTAGCTCCTCTAAAAAAGAGAGCTTTAAATCAGAAGTGCCTGACTCCGTGGTATAACTCACAAACTCGTAGCTTAAAGCAGATAACCCGTAAGTTGGAGAGGAAATGGTGTCTCACAAACTTAGAAGATCTTCACTTAGCCTGGAAAAAGAGTCTGTTGCTCTATAAAAAAGCCCTCCGTAAAGCTAGGACATCTTTCTACTCATCACTAATTGAAGAAAATAAGAACAACCCCAGGTTTCTTTTCAGCACTGTAGCCAGGCTGACAAAGAGTCAGAGCTCTATTGAGCTGAGTATTCCATTAACTTTAACTAGTAATGACTTCATGACTTTCTTTGCTAACAAAATTTTAACTATTAGAGAAAAAATTACTCATAACCATCCCAAAGACGTATCGTTATCTTTGGCTGCTTTCAGTGATGCCGGTATTTGGTTAGACTCTTTCTCTCCGATTGTTCTGTCTGAGTTATTTTCATTAGTTACTTCATCCAAACCATCAACATGTTTATTAGACCCCATTCCTACCAGGCTGCTCAAGGAAGCCCTACCATTATTTAATGCTTCGATCTTAAATATGATCAATCTATCTTTGTTAGTTGGCTATGTACCACAGGCTTTTAAGGTGGCAGTAATTAAACCATTACTTAAAAAGCCATCACTTGACCCAGCTATCTTAGCTAATTATAGGCCAATCTCCAACCTTCCTTTTCTCTCAAAAATTCTTGAAAGGGTAGTTGTAAAACAGCTAACTGATCATCTGCAGAGGAATGGTCTATTTGAAGAGTTTCAGTCAGGTTTTAGAATTCATCATAGTACAGAAACAGCATTAGTGAAGGTTACAAATGATCTTCTTATGGCCTCGGACAGTGGACTCATCTCTGTGCTTGTTCTGTTAGACCTCAGTGCTGCTTTTGATACTGTTGACCATAAAATTTTACTACAGAGATTAGAGCATGCCATAGGTATTAAAGGCACTGCACTGCGGTGGTTTGAATCATATTTGTCTAATAGATTACAATTTGTTCATGTAAATGGGGAATCTTCTTCACAGACTAAAGTTAATTATGGAGTTCCACAAGGTTCTGTGCTAGGACCAATTTTATTCACTTTATACATGCTTCCCTTAGGCAGTATTATTAGACGGTATTGCTTAAATTTTCATTGTTACGCAGATGATACCCAGCTTTATCTATCCATGAAGCCAGAGGACACACACCAATTAGCTAAACTGCAGGATTGTCTTACAGACATAAAGACATGGATGACCTCTAATTTCCTGCTTTTAAACTCAGATAAAACTGAAGTTATTGTACTTGGCCCCACAAATCTTAGAAACATGGTATCTAACCAGATCCTTACTGTGGATGGCATTACCCTGACCTCTAGTAATACTGTGAGAAATCTTGGAGTCATTTTTGATCAGGATATGTCATTCAAAGCGCATATTAAACAAATATGTAGGACTGCTTTTTTGCATTTACGCAATATCTCTAAAATCAGAAAGGTCTTGTCTCAGAGTGATGCTGAAAAACTAATTCATGCATTTATTTCCTCTAGGCTGGACTATTGTAATTCATTATTATCAGGTTGTCCTAAAAGTTCCCTAAAAAGCCTTCAGTTAATTCAAAATGCTGCAGCTAGAGTACTGACGGGGACTAGAAGGAGAGAGCATATCTCACCCATATTGGCCTCTCTTCATTGGCTTCCTGTTAATTCTAGAATATAATTTAAAATTCTTCTTCTTACTTATAAGGTTTTGAATAATCAGGTCCCATCTTATCTTAGGGACCTCGTAGTACCATATCACCCCAATAGAGCGCTTCGCTCTCAGACTACAGGCTTACTTGTAGTTCCTAGGGTTTGTAAGAGTAGAATGGGAGGCAGAGCCTTCAGCTTTCAGGCTCCTCTCCTGTGGAACCAGCTCCCAATTCAGATCAGGGAGACAGACACCCTCTCTAGTTTTAAGATTAGGCTTAAAACTTTCCTTTTTGCTAAAGCTTATAGTTAGGGCTGGATCAGGTGATCCTGAACCATCCCTTAGTTATGCTGCTATAGACGTAGACTGCTGGGGGGTTCCCATGATGCACTGTTTCTTTCTCTTTTTGCTCTGTATGCACCACTCTGCATTTAATCATTAGTGATCGATCTCTGCTCCCCTCCACAGCATGTCTTTTTCCTGGTTCTCTCCCTCAGCCCCAACCAGTCCCAGCAGAAGACTGCCCCTCCCTGAGCCTGGTTCTGCTGGAGGTTTCTTCCTGTTAAAAGGGAGTTTTTCCTTCCCACTGTAGCCAAGTGCTTGCTCACAGGGGGTCGTTTTGACCGTTGGGGTTTTACATAATTATTGTATGGCCTTGCCTTACAATATAAAGCGCCTTGGGGCAACTGTTTGTTGTGATTTGGCACTATATAAAAAAAAATTGATTGATTGATTGATTGGTCTCTTCTGACCACATGAACTTCTCCCATGCCTCCTCTAGATCATCCAGATGGTCACTGGTGAACTTCAAACGGGCCTGGACATGTGCTGGCTTGAGCAGGGAGATCTTGGTGCCCTGCAGGATTTTAAACCATGACGGCATCGTGTGTTACTAATGTAATCTTTGTGACTGTGATCCCAGCTCTATTCAGGTCACTGACCAGGTCCTTCTGTGTCGTTCTGAGCTTTCTCAGAATCATCCTTACCCCACAAAGTGAGAACTTGCATGGAATCCCAGACCGAGGGAGATTGACAGTCATCTTGTGTTTCTTCCACTTTCTAATAAATAATCATAACAGTTTTTGTCTTCTCACCAAGCTTCTTGCCTGTTGTCCCTGTAGCCCATCCCAGCCTTGTGCAGGTCTACAGTTTTGTCCTTGATGTCCTTAGACAGCTCTTTGGTCTTGGCCATGGTGGATAGGTTGGAATGTGATTAATTGAGTGTGTGCTCAGGTGTCTTTTATCCAGGTAACACGTTCAAACAAGTAAAGAGTGCAGAATAGGAGGGCTTCTTAAAGAAAAATTAACAGGTCTGTGAGAGCCAGAATTCTTGTTGTGAAAGTGTAGTGACACGGACCCACAACAGGGGGCGCAAATGAACGGCCAATAGATGAGCCAAAAAGTAACAATTTAATGTTGTGAAACGTGCACAACGAATATACAGACAACCTCAGAATATAATTACAGTCAAATCACAAAGGTGACGTGTGGGCAGGCTCGAGGATAGAAGACGTCTGTCCTGAGATGAACCGGAACCACACGATTTCCTCCGCCACCGAACCCACAGAATACTGGAGCCGCCAAGTCCCGAATTCCCAGGTGATCACCGTCCCAGACTGTCGGATCTGGTACTGCTGGCGAGAACAAAGACAGTCAAGTGTGGGTGTGTGTACACCCAGTAACAATAACGGTGGGAATGCCACCTCCACCTCTCACTCAATATGCTGATGTGTTTGCAGTGATCCCTCAGAGAAAAAGAGTGCCATCCTGCACTCACTCAGCTTCCACAAAACAAGGAACCGGTACGCCTGCAAACACTCACAATGTACAGATTACAGATAAACACAAAAAGGCTGAGGATATTACCTACAATGAAGTACGATATCTTGGCAACGAGGTGGAGATGACGTCTGGTCTTTATGGAGTGTGATGATGAAGAATGTGTGACAGCTGTCAGGAATTAATGAGTGACAGCTGTCACTCCCGGCTGTGTCCGTGGCGGCAGCGCCCTCTCGTGCCTGAAGCCCGCACTTCAGGCAGGGCGCCCTTTGGTGGTGGGCCAGCAGTACCTCTTCTGGCGGCCCACACAACAATTCTTGCTGAATTCTGAAGAAGCTGTTCTAATTTACGGACACGGGTCGCTAAAAGAGCCACCCTCTTTCCCAGCATCGGACAGGATTTATGTAAAGTGTAAAGTGGTGTACTTTGTGCACCAGAAAATTCCAGAGTATAGCCAAGCTAGCACGAGCTAACCTCTAACGAAAATGCTAACCACTCCTAAGATTCACACAGTAATAGAATAATGTGCTACAATTCACAGCAGTTACACTGAAAAACTAACAGAAGTATTAGACAGGTAGTAACAGTAATAAAAGAAACAATAAAAAATACAGCCGACCAAGCTAATTATTAGCGAAATGCTAACCACTCCTACGAATCACACGAGTAGAATAATGAGAAACAATAAATAAAAGAATAAAATAGAATATAAGAAACAATAAAAAAATGCAGCTGACATAACTAGCACAAGCTAACCGCTAGAGAAATGCAGAAATATTAGACTGGTAACAGCAATAAAAGAAAAATTGATTACAAAAAAAAAATGTGTAGCCAAGCATGCGCAAGCTAACCACTAGCAAAACACTAACCACTCCTAAGAACCACACAGGAGTAGAATAATGAGCTAAAGTTCACAGCAGTTACACTAAAAAAAACTAACAGAAGTATTAGTCTGGTAACAATAATAAAAGAAACAATTACAAAAAAAACATGTAGCCGAGCTAGCACAAGCTAACTGCTAGCAAAATACTAACCACTCTTAAGATTCACAACAGGAGAAATTTAGTTAAATAAGATTCACAATAGATGCACTTAAAACTAAAAGAAATGTTGAACAGAAAATAATACAAAAGTTTAAACAGGTATCATTTGTCTTGCAGTGTCTGCATTTACAACATGCTTAATTTCTTTTTGACTTGATTGTTGAAACCAATCTTCTGCCGTTATTTTGAATATCCTGCCTAAAATACAGTGTTTGTAGTGGCATGTGAACATTGTATTATTTCATCTTCCTTGATCCACCATAAATTCACACTTGCACAGAATGAGACAGGTTGACCTTTAAAGGACTCTGGAGCCCTCTTTATGTCCATGCACACAATGTTGGTCCAATGAATTGTAATATTTGGATGTGGAATACCTAGCACAGATACTTTCTTTTGTGTTCTCTCCTAATTAATATTCCTTCCTATCTCTTTTTATATATTTTGTTTTGTGATCTTTAGCATAATGAAACAGCTGACTGAGTTTCAACAAAACATTGATAGCATGAAGATATAAATTGTAAAGTGTCATTCAAGTACTGATGGTAACAACCGTAGTGATCATTCCAGCATTCCAGCATCCGGAATTTTGTAATTCCAGTATAACCACTTGTATGACTGTTTTGCTATAAGACACAGTATTTGTGCTAACAGTGTTTGACAGATGCCGCAGTGCTTTCAGGTTCTGTGATTGTACCTCACTACAAGAGGGTCCCCAGTTGAAAAGCACCCACACAGGTGTCACTGTGGCCAACAGGAGGTGCTGTGCAGTTGTTTCTTAATTCCCAGAGTATACATCATATTTTTTTCTCTGTTGGATGTCCTGCAACTTATACTCTTTTGTGACTTCTACACCAAAAAATTATGTGTTTGTGATTAATAATAACAATTACAATTACTATTTATATAAGACTCTTCCAGGAATCAAACAACAAACTCCAATGATAAAATGAATAAATGCCATCAATAAAAAGAACATAAGAATTCAAAACAATTAAAAAAATAAAAATCCCAAATTAAAGAGTTGATGATATGGAAAAAATTGTGACTTATGCTGTTGCGTTTGGAGCTAAAGTGAGTCAAATAGAATCCCAGACGCAGGCAGCCAGGGGACGAGAGTCAAGGGCAAAAACAAGGGAGCTTTCATAATCCACAGTGGTAATGATACAATAGCAGTGACATGGCGATCTGCAGTGACAAAGAATCCAATACAACAAAGACTGGATGTGGTACATGACGAGGAGTATACCAAAATGAATGTCAAAAAACAGCGGGATTCAAAGTACTTACAACAAGTGAACAAGGTGGAGACAAACAATATACCTAACACACGATCGACCAGCCAATGAAGAGGTAGACAGGAGTGACTTATAAATCAATGAACAGATGAACAACAGGTGCAAAATCAGTGGAAACAGAAAAGCCGACACATGGAAGGAAATAAAGGAATACACAGACAAAAAGAAAATAATGGACAACACGAGATAAGTGGAAAATCAAATCTGATCATGAAATATGAAATGAAAACATTAAGTACATAAGATACAAAAACAAACATGGAACTAATGTGAGAGTGAAACAACGGGTAAAATTGACAAAAAAAACCCAGAATGCAATCCGATCCTAAATAAGAACTAAACCTACAGTAGATCAACAACTGAGTTAACAGACAAGCAGTGACAAATGGGAACTTTAACAAATAAAAAAGCTTACAGGGAAACCCAAAATCACAATGATATGAGTACTTGAAAAAAACATGGAACTCTGGGAGACATGACATACACAACATGTAGTGATGACAGAGGAGTATAATGACCTGGAACATGGATGGGTGACATTACAGACCGACAACCAGCACAGACGGTGACAGACACAGATGACAAATCGCAGACAAGTCACATGAGCATGGGGGAGTGATGACGGAACACCAACACACACACATCAACAGGACCCACACAGGTCTTTGGCATACACAAACAAGGAGCTCACACACACATACCCCAGACAGACACAACAAGGAGCACACACACACACACACATGGCTGACTGATGAGGAGGACAACCCTAAACACTCAGATATAAGACCCAGACAGGAAGGGGGTAACACACAAATACTAAGACACAAAGCCACACAGAAGACAGGCGTGACAGATAAAGAGGACAAAATACACTGACAGAAGGCTCCGACAGGATGCACCGGAAAATATTACAAACCTCACTCCCCAATGCCAAAACAGGTTGTAGCGATAGACATGATAGGCCTTGTGGATAGAAGCCCTGCTTCCCATGCTGGTGACTGTTAGACTTTGTGCCCAGAGGCAACCCCGAAACAAAATGGGAGCAGCCAAAAGAAAACCATTGAATTAAAATCAAAAGCTTGGCTTTTATTTTTTCCTTTACTTTTTAATCTTAAATTGACTTTCACTCTGTAACATCACTCATGAAAGCATTTAACTTCAAATACACATCTTTGAATGTCATTGAGGATAAGTCAACATTTTGTTTGTCCTTGTGTGACAAAGTCCAGCATGAGTCGTTGTGCATGTGGTAGTTAGCAGGCTTTACTCTCCCGACAGCCAAAGGATACTCTTGCGACTCAGGCCAGCTGACTGGACAGAGTTTCTGCCTCCCATGTTGGAGATCGTGAGTTTACGTGCTGAGAGAGGAAAGTGGGATGAGTTAAAAACACAGCACAGAGCAAGCTGTTGCAAGTGACATGGCATTGCAACAGCTGTTACAACACTTGCAAGTACAGCAAGTGTTAAATGTAGAAATCTTTCAGCAACGCGTACACAGTAAATTTGGTAGAAGTAGAGAAGCTTGAATCTTTGACTGAACTGGGTTGCTTGATGCAAGGACGTTTCACTTCAAATCGCAGAAGCTTTTTCAGCAAAAATTCTTGCTCTGGTAGTCTGACTTCTGTCTTGACTCTTGTAGAGAAGAATAACAGAAGCCACAAAAGATGGAGTTTTAAAACCTAACCAGACCCCTCCTACTGAGAGGCAGACTGCTATTGGCTAGTGACTAAACATTTGCTCTACTTAGCACCTATTGTGCTCTAGTTAGCACCCTCCTAATGACAGGGTAGCTGTCCCACCTAACGATGGGACTGACACCTCTCCTGACGCCTCTCCTGATGACTCTCCTGATGATGTGAATGACTCATTACCATGAACAAAAGACTGAAACTGCTTAGACCTGAGTACCACATTGTAAACAGGGGACAAAGTGTGTCTCAGACTCCCTCCCCGGTTAAGGCTGGGTTTCAACTGTTTCACATACAATGCCTCCTTCACTCCTCTCTCAAACCATTTTTCTCTGGCTAAGATTTTAACTTCCTTGTCCTCAAATGTGTGGTTAGTGTCTTTAAGGTGGAGATGAACTGCAGACTGTGGTCCACCAGTGCCCTCTCTGCGGTGCTGGTATAGCCTTTTGTGTAACAGCTGCTTAGTCTCACCTATGTAGTGTTCATTACAGTTTTCCTGACATCTGATAGTTCTTGGATACTTCATGGTAATGAGTCATTTACGTCATCAGGAGAGCAGTCAGGAGAGGTGTCAGTCACATCGTTAGGTGGGACAGCTATCCTGTCATTAGGAGGGTGCTAACTAGAGCACAATAGGTGCTAATTAGAGCAATTGTTTAGTCACTAGCCAATAGCAGTCTGCCTCTCGGTAAGAGGGGTCTGGTTAGGTTTTAAAACTCCAGCTTTTGTGGCTTCTGTTATTATTCTCTACAATAGTCAAGACAGAAGTCAGACTACCAGAGCAAGAAGTTTAGCTGAGGAAGCTTCTGCGATTTGAAGCGAAACATCCTTGCGTCAAGTAACCCAGTCCAGTCGAAGATTCAAGCTTCTCTACTATGGAAACCACCTGGACAACTGAGAGCCTTAACAGGAAGTAAATTTGGTAGAGTAAAACTGACTGCAGTGTGCACCTATGGTCTCACTCAGTTTTTGAGAACTGTCTACTCCATGCATATTTAACATAGAGTGCCATACTGTTTGTATTTCTTCGTAATTGATGTAAATAAAGTCCAAAACATATTCGGTGGCAGCTTTACCATGAGAGAGCCTCGTCCACAACTACCACAAAAGACTCCAAGCTGTCAGTGATGTTAAAGGAGGCAATACACAGTATTAAGAACAGGGATATGTAAACTTATGATCAAGGTCATTTGGGTAGTTTCTGTTGTCATTATGATTTACAAAGAGTAAACAGTTGTTTGACAATAAATGGCTTCACCCAACCACTAACCATGAGTGAGAAAAAAAAAAGTTTTGTGTTATCATTCATATTCTCCGAAAAATGGCCAAAAAAACAAAAATTCTGCCAGGGTATGTAAACTTTTAAGTACAACTGTACATACTCCTGACATGTGATCACATCTAATTTAGCTCATGAAAAGTCACTTCAAAAAGGAGTTTGACCTTGAAAATTGTTTCCAAGGTAAAAATTTGTGGAATTGGAAGCTTGTGCTGGTATGAGTGCGGTGCTCTAGTTTTAATTAAATTTGCAAAATTTTTCCAAAAAAGTATTTTCATATTGTCATTAGGGGGTGTTGCAAGTAGAATTTTGATGGGGAAAAATTAATTTACTCCATTTTGGAATAAGGCTGTATCATAGCAAAATGTGGAAAAAGTGAATTCTTTCCAGATGCACTGTAGTTGATTTTGAGCAGTTGCTGTGCTGTGGGCATCTTCATGGACACTGCAACATTTTTTAAAAAGCAAATAGCAGATTATAAATATACAGAATGTGGCATACTATTACAAATGTTCCAAGGCTATTGTTGTGGAAAGCAAAACTTACTGAAAGGGTACATCACTGTAGATCTGAATAAAAGAGTGCAGTGTGACCTTTAAAGGATTTTTGTAAATGTATCAAATCTAATAAACCCTCACTGGGCTGTTGATCTGATCTGATCTTATAGTTAGGGCTGGATCAGGTGACCCTGAACCATCCCTTAGTTATGCTGCTATAGACGTAGACTGCTGGGGGGTTCCCATGATGCACTGTTTCTTTCTCTTTTTGCTCTGTATGCACCACTCTGCATTTAATCATTAGTGATCGATCTCTGCTCCCCTCCACAGCATGTCTTTTTCCTGGTTCTCTCCCTCAGCCCCAACCAGTCCCAGCAGAAGACTGCCCCTCCCTAAGCCTGGTTCTGCTGGAGGTTTCTTCCTGTTAAAAGGGAGTTTTTCCTTCCCACTGTAGCCAAGTGCTTGCTCACAGGGGGTTGTTTTGACCGTTGGGGTTTTACATAATTATTGTATGGCCTTGCCTTACAATATAAAGCGCCTTGGGGCAACTGTTTGTTGTGATTTGGCGCTATATAAAAAAATTGATTGATTGATTGATTGATTGATCTTATACTTTATGTATTTTATGTAGACATCTAGTGAGAATATGGATATAACCTAGAATCCAAAGTTTCACAAGCTCGAAATATCTTTTAACGTTGGTCATCCCTGCAGAAGTGCAGCAAAAATATACTTTATCACATACTATTGTCTAGATAACAAGATTGGGCATAAAAAGGCAGCAATTATTTGCTGAGGGAAATGAACTAGGAATAGTGTGTGCCTCGCTAGGACCTGCATGTGAAGAGTGGGCAGGATCAGTTCTGGCATCCCCCTTGTCGATGCTCAGGCAACAGTAGTCTCTAGTACTTGAACCACAAGATTTCCAAGCATGTTGCGTGGGAGCATAAAGGCTGCGAAGTTGAATCTTTTTAATATTTGACCAGAGGAATCAATAGCTTTATTTCTGATCTCAAATAATTTTACAAATTAAAAAAATCAGAATCAAAATAGCCTTTATTCACCAAGCGTCTACAAGAATACAAGGAATTTGACTCCGGTTTGAACTGCACTCTCTGTACAAGCATGTATAAATATACACTAAACACTAAATAATTAACAATGAAAAATGTGCCATACAAATTGTGTGCAAATGAGAAACAGACAAACAGATTGAGGTTGTACGTGAGGTATATGAATTAGTGAGTGTTCTGGCAGGTTAAGTTGTTTGTCAGTGTGACGGCCTGTGGAAAGAAACTGTTCCTGTGTCTTATTGTTTTGACGTGCAGAGCTCTGTAACATCGACCAGAGGGGATAAGTTTAAACAGCGTGTGTCCAGGGTGTGAGGGGTTTGCAGAGATGTTACCAGCTCGCTTCCTGCTCCTGGACCGGCATAAGTCCTGGATGGAGGGCAGGCTGGCTCCAATGATTTTTTTCTGCAGACCTGACAGTTCATTGAAGTCTGTATCTGTCATGTTTGGAGGCAGAGGGAAACCAAGCAGAGATGGAGATGCACAGGACAGACTGGATGATGGATGTGTAAAAGATGATGAGCAGTTCCTGGGGCAGGCTGAACTTCCTGAGCTGTCTGAGGAAGTACATCCTGTGCTGTGATGAGTGGTTTCTCCTGAAGTCCACAGTCATCTCCACAGTCTTGAGCAGGTTCAGCTCCAGGTTGTTCTGACCACGCCAGACAACCAACTGTTCCCCCTCCTGTCTGTATGTAGTCTCATCACCATCCTGGATAAGACCAGTGATGGTGGTTTCATCTGCAAACTTGAGGAGTTTAACAGAGGGGTCCCGTGAGGTGCAGTCGTTTGTGTAGAGAGAGAAGAGCAGTGGGGAGGGCACACACCCCTGAGGAGTGCCAGTGCTGATTGTCTGTGTGCTGGATGTGATGCTCCCCAGCCTCACCTGCTGTGTCCTGTCCGTAAGGAAGTTGGAGATCCACTGACAGGTGGGAGCTGGCACAGAGAGGTTGGAGAGTTTTTGGTGGAGGATGTCGAGGATGATAGTGTTGAACACCGAGCTGAAGTTCACAAACAGGATCCTCACATACGTACCTGCAGAGTTCAGGTGGTGCAGGATGTAATGGAGTCCCATGTTGACTCCATCCTCAACTGACCTCTTTGCCCAGTAGGCAAACTGCAGGGGATCCAGCTGGGGTCCTGTGATGTCCTTCAGGTAGCTCAACACCAATCAAAAGACTTCATGACTTCAAATGTCAGGGTGATGGACCTGTAGTCATTTAATCCTGTTATGGTGGGTTTCTTTAGGACGGGGATAATAGTGGAGCATTTGATGCAGGATGAGACCTTGCACAGCTCCAGAGATCTGTTGAAAATCCAGGTGAAGATGGTGACCAGCTGGTCAGCACAGGGTCTCAGACATGAAGGAGAGACACCATCAAAAAATTTTCTTTAATATATTGACAAATCCTTTGCCTAGAAAGTACAACCTTGCAATCTATTTATTACCCGGCATGTTTCCAGTGGTGCAGGGCAGGGACAGAGCTAGATTTGGGTTGGGGGGGGGGTGTTGTAACTTGGTTTGGTGTGACTCTACCAAAAGGTTTCTGAGCCATGTCCTCCAAAAAATGTTAAAAATCTTTTGCCTTTTTCCTGCATTCTAAAGCAATCTGTAAAGCTAAATATTGACATTCTAGTCATCGTTAATACAAAAAAAAAAAAACACTGGAAATCTTCTGAGTACAGTGACTTTAGCTAAATGGGCTAAGCTTTGTACTGCATTAACTTATTCAGCATGCAGCAGCATTCATCAAGCAGCCATTGTTTATGTAAGACCTGTCCCATATTCGGTCACACTCTTAAGCCCCGTTTACACATAGACGGTAAGAGCTCCCGGAAGCGTCCCAGAAGAGTTTTTGGCCGTCTTAAGGATCACACGCCGTTGTTAACACCGGCACTAGGGGGCTTGGCTTAGTTCCGGCTTTACCGGGAATCGTCGAAAAAATTATTCAACATGTCGAATAATTCCGGGAGCGCTCCCGGAGAATTCGCGTGACAACGGAGACAACGCGAACAATGGCGTTTGATACTTTTTAATCGCCGTTTCATCCTGCCCCTTCCTGTAGTGCCGCAGTTTACACCGCCGTAATTGCCGGCCGGCATTGTATCCCTAATCAACGGCGTGTAAAATGGCGATAGAGCCCACATCGGCATCCTCAAGGGCATTTTAACCGGCGACAGAGGCAGACAAAATGGCGGCGCTAGCGGACAGTATGCCGTTGTAAACGCCACTTCCCGGTTAACGGCGTTCCAAATGGCCGATAGGCGGCGGTCAATATAAAAACTCTAGTGCACTGCATGCAGGCCTCTCACTCGCAGCCAGCTCCAGATATTTTTGCAGAGAAGCTCCAGTATGCCTTCTAAAAGGAAATTGGCAGCGGCAAGGATTTACCAAGAGGTCTGGTTCAGAAGCAGAGGGTAGCCCTGTGGTGGAGACGGAGCAACACGTTGAGCAGGGGAAAAAGGAAGGAGAAGAAAAGGCTGAGTATGATCTCCCTCCCCCTGCAGTGACAGAGGCATGTATTCCTGCTGCTTCAGCCTATTATACTCTGGGGGCAGTGCCTATATGCAAAGGTTCCTGGAGTAACGCAGGATTTGCCTGGATAAATCCAGCGATACACAGGGCATTATTGGCGGCAGCAGAACACCGCCGTTCTCACGCGTGTCGTAACCTGCGATTGTAAAGGATAGAACTGGGTATTAACCCCCGTTGCCTGACGTATGCCGGATACTACTGCGTCAAAACGCCACTTTATTCGGCGGATTTAGCGGCGTTTTATCCGCGTATTTGCGGCTAGTATGGCGGTCAAAATGCCGGCGAAATGCTCCGCCCCTTTCCACCGTGAAAACAGCCGGAACTACCGCAAACTTCGGTCTATGTACTACCCACCGACAAAACCGTGTATGTGTAAACGGGGCTTTAGTCAGCCCCCCAACCCCACCCTTTTACATTTGCCACAGCAGGTTATTCCGCATTTGTGTCTATCTGGGTACAAAATAACTCTGAAATGGGTGAACATATTTTCACCAAACTTGGTAGGAATATTCCCCATGTGAATATCAACAGATGATATCAGGTTTTTTTCAACACATTGGTCAAAAGCAATGGTCAAGATCTTCAAAAATGTAGCCAGAGAAACACTTTTTATAGTATATCTCCACCATCAATAAGACTAGGGAGACATTGTAAAGGTTATTTTATATGGATCAGTATCTCACTTGTAATCAAATAGTATGAGTGATGTTATGACACTGTCAAAGAGACAACATGAAATGATGTCTAAAAACACTTTTCCAAGCTTTGGCCACAAATTTTAGACAGGTGTCCCTAAATGCATATTGACCAACTAATAATTTGTTATTACATGGTATAAGTGATTTCATGATGACGTAATTAAAATTGCATGAAATTCTGTCACTATAGACCAAAAACACATTTATTATATGCACATGTACTTTCTGTTGTATTCAGCCACCTGTACTGTTAACAGCCTATAAAAGCTCCTCCCTTACAGCTACAGCACCCCCATTCATTCATGACTCAAAACGGAATTATTTTTCTCTTTCTGCATGTACACTGATTTACACAGGCTATATTAGAGCTTGCCAAATTACCAACCCATCCTCTAGGTGGTGGTATTATATTTTATGCGCACAAAAACGATGAAAGAAGTCCAAAAAGGAAGGGATCCATTTCAACTGTGGTGGAAACATAATGAAGCCAACTGTAATATTTGTGAAATAACTGTGAAATAACATGCATTTTTCTCATTTGTCTGTCCACTATCACCTCCCACAGTTATGCACATTTTCAGTTGTTCCTTTGAAGGATTTCTCTTTTTTTTCCCATTCCTGGGGGTTTTCATCCAATGCAAGCCTCCACAGAGACCTTTTTGTTGTTGTGGTGGTGGTTTTGTGCTGTACAAATGTGTCTTGATAGCAAAAATGGTTCTGACATGAGCTGAACACACTACTGAACATGAATTTGGAAGTTAGACAACTCTCTCTGCTTGTTTTAGATGAAATAGTTCTGATGGCTGGTTCAGAACATTACCTCCAGTCTCCACTGGGACACTTTCCAGCTGTGTGGTACGCAATTGGGATATGAGTTAGCACATACAAAATTGAGGCTATTGTACCGGGGAACAACGGATTGCTGCATCTTGGTTGGGAATGAAGAACTGCCACGAGTGAAGGAGTTAGATTATGTTGGGATCTCGATTACAAGTGAGGGCGCATAATAGTCTCAGACTGATAGTCAGATTGGAACAACATCAGCAGTTGTTTGTAGGTGTTGCCAAAGAGTATCATTGTTCAATGCGATTTACATTCCAACTCGCAATCACAGTCATGAGATTTGAATAGTCACTGAAGGGATGAGACTGTTGATACAAGCAGCTGAAATAAATTTCCTTCTCAGGGTGTCTAAAGAGAAAAGCTGCAGCATCCACAAGGAATTCAGAGCAGATTACGATGTTTCCTGGATGTATCTCTTTGGAGGTTTCTGGCCACTTCAATGTCATCAAAAAACAGGACACTCAAGACCAAAAACTAAGACAAGGGTGGACGAAGAAAAGAATGATATACTATAAAGGAATTATGTCAGTACAGATGGTGTCATTATTTAGTGGCATGGTAACTGGCCAAATCTGATTGATCCTTCAGAGACACTGTTTGTGTAAATACGTAGTGGTCATGAAATTATGTGTCCTAGCTGCAAATACTTTTTAAAATTACAGTGGGGCCAAAACGTATTTAGTCAGTCCCTGATAGTCCCTGAAAGTTCTCCTACTTAAGAAGATGAGAGAGGTCTATAATTTTCACCATAGGTACACTTCAATTATGAGAGACAAAATGAAAAAAAAAACAAAATCCAGAAAATCACATTGTAGGATTTTTAAAGAATTTATTTGTAAATTATGTGCTAAATAAGTATTCGGTCACCCACAAACAAGCAAGATTTCTGGCTCTCACAGACCTGTAACTTCTTCTTTAAGAAGCTCTTCTGTCCTCCACCTGTTACCTGTATTAATGGTACCTGTTGGAACTCATTATCTGTTTAAAAGACACCGATCCACAGCCTCAAACAGTCAGACTCCAAACTCAACCATGGCCAAGACCAAAGAGCTCTTGAAGGACCCCAGGAAGAAAATTGTAGATGTGCACCAGGCTGGGAAGAGTGAATCTACAATAGTCAAGCAGGTTAGTGTGAATAAATCAACTCTGGGACCAATTGTAAGAAAATGGAAGACATACAAGACCATTGATAATCTCCCTCAATCTGGGGCTCCATGCAAGATGTCATCCTGTAGGGTCAAAATGATCATGAGAATGGTGAACAAAAATCCCAGAACTACAAGGAAGGACCTGATGAATGACCTGTAGAGAGCTGGGACCAAAGTAACAAAAGCTACACACTATGCAGTGAGGGACTCAAATCCTGCAGTGCCAGGTGTGTCCCCCTGCTTAAGCCAGTACATGGCCAGGCCCATCTGAAGTTTGCCAGAGAGCATATGGATGACCCAGAAGAGGACTGGGAGAATATCATGTGGTCAGATTAAACCAAAATAGAACATTTTGGTAAAAACTCAACTCGTCGTGTTTGGAGGAAAAAGAATGCTGAGTTGCATTCAAAGAACACCATATCTACTGTGAAGCATGGGGGTGGAAACATCATGCTTTGGGGCTGTTTTTCTGCAAAGGGGACAGGACGACTGATCCGTGTTAAGGGAAGAAAGAACGTGGCCATGTATCATGAGATTTTAAGTCAAAACCTCCAACCATTAGTGAGAACATTGAAGATGCAACGTGGCTGGGTCTTCCAGCATGACAATTATCCCAAACACACCGCTTGGGCAATGAAAGAGTGGCTCCGTAAAAAGCATTTCAAGGTCCTGGAGTGGCCAAGCCAGTCTCCAGATGTCAACCCCATAGAAAATTTGTTGAGGGAATTGAAAGTCCATGTTGCCCAGCGACAGCCCCAAAACATCATTACTCTAGAGGAGATCTGCATGGAGGAATGAGCCAAATACCAGCTACAGTGTGTGCAAACTTGGTGAAGACTTACAGGAAACGTTTTTTGGGCTCCAGAGAAATATAAAACAAGATATATATATAAAAATATAACAAGTAGTCACGCTTATTTCAAACAAATACAAATGAATATAATTCCAAAAATGACAAAATGTGTCACTGGATGATGGCACCAACTAAAAAGGCACATGTTCCCATACTGTGCGACCAGAGGTGTTTTGCCAAAAGCAAGTGTGCACCAGAAAAGCAGGAAGTAATCAATAAGAATGTTTGATGGAATTTGTCCTGACACCACACCAGATAAGCTTATCTTAACAAAGATGATTTGGGTGTCAATTCATCTTTCTTTATCAACAGTGGAACTGATTTCCAATAAAATGGCAGCAATATGTTAAAAGTCAGTTGTGATCTCTTAATAAATGGTGGAATAAGCATGGTTTCTTTGTTCAGAATTGTAGGTACACTAACAATAAAGTAATTTACATGTGTCTAAAAATATATTATATATTATAGTACAACTTGTATTTTGTATTTTTAATTAATCCTTTGTTGGCTTAAAAATCACCACTTTAGGAAATTGTTATTGGGCCACAATGAAGTTGTAAAGAATATCAGAATTTGATTGTAATATTCATCAGAGACCTGAACAGGTTCATTTGTCAAATCTTATACTTTAACTTAGTAACAGATGGACGCCTGAGTAAATACTTCAATATCTACAAGAAGGCGAACTGAAGATTTAGCCTCTTTTTGTACATTGCCGAAACCAAATTCTGACCCATACATCTGTTGGCTGTGTAAGCTCTTAAAGCTGGTACCACCTGTCAGTCTGAGCACTGTGTCGACAAAGACACCTGGTTCAAGAGCCCACTGAATTCTTATTATAGCCTCAATGATGTCTTCGGGATTTCTTTACCACATCTCTCCGGGTACTGCACTAACAGATCGAACAAATAAAGCCTCTTTCTTCCTCATTAATAGCCTGCAATTTCATCCGTCTCCACACTTTTGTCTCGTCTGCGTCAACCAATTTAGACAGCCTTCTTTTCTTTTTTATTTCCTGCGCTCATTCTCCTTTGTCTCTCTCAAAGATGGCAGAAGGACACCATCGATCTTCATGAGGTTTTGATACACATCGTTTCACCTCCTGCAGTACCTGCTTTATCAGGAGATTGGAGGAGGACGGATGACTGATCAGAATGATATAGCTTCTCTCACATTTCAGTGACAACCCCCCTTTTCCCTCGCTTTTCTCATTCTGCTTCATCTTCTTTTCTCTCCTCCCTTTAACTCCCACAAGGTAATTAAAATTTGAGCTGCTTTAGTGGTGTTTCATTTACACAATCCGACTTCACCTCTTTTTTTATGGGGGCAGGGGCGAAAGCTGGGTAACGCCCGGCCACCGCCCATATAGTTTGAAATGTATTTATATTTATTATCTCTCCTTTTCAATACATGTTGAAAGCGTTCAAAGTTCGATGGAGGAATTAAATTCAGGGCATCATGTGAATGCTGAACACTATCTAACCAAAAAAAGCAAATTTGTCCTACCTTCAAAAATCGGAAATAGCTCAGGACTTGAGAAGAGCATCAGAAGTCTCATCACTTCCATATAATATTTCATCTGGAAACGGGTCAATTTGATAAAGGAAATTATATGAGGATGATTGATTTCCTGAAATGTTTAATTTCCTCTGTGCAGTACGTATGAGAGAGATGATATAAGATTGTGGGGAAATGGGTACTTGAGGAGAATAAGTTTCAGAAAAAAAGAGATGGCAGAGCAAAATAACTTGTCAGACATCACAAACAGGTGGTAGCGGTGATCGAATTGACAGATAATAAATATTCACAAACAAGCAGTATCTGATGCAGAAGTACGTATCGCTAAAAATGCAACGTGGAAACTGTAACTGTACAGCTGTGCAAAGATGACACCTTTAATTTATATGACTGACAAATGTTCAGCATGACCAGTCATCAGGAGCATAAATTACTGTGCTGTAGAGAAAGTCCACCAGTTATGTAATGGTGCTCCCCTTCTGTAGTGCAAGTTTACAGCAATACATTTTCAGGTGAAAACTGCAAACAGCAGATGAATAACTGCAGAAGAAAGTGAAAGTTCCTGTATAAGTTTCATTTCTGAGATACCAAAATGGTTAAATGGACTGAAGACGTTATTTATTCATGCAGATTGAAAGTGTTCTGTTTGAAGAAAGAAAACTAATAACTGGAACAAGTGGATGTACTGCAGGAATATAGTAGTAACAGTAATAGTAGTAGCAGTATATTTCCAGTATATTTCCATGAAATAAAATAAAAGGTTTTTGTAGTTGTAGTTCCCTAAACTATACCCATGTCGCACAGGCAGATTTTATTCAATCATGTAAAATTCAATATATACGAGGTCTGTTAGAAAAGTATTGGACCTTATTCTTTTTTACAAAAACCTGATGTATTTGAATCAAGCCTGCTTGCATGAGCCAACCTTGAACCTTCGTGCACATGGGTGAATTTTTCCATGCCTGTCGATTGTGTCAGTTGCTGGCAAGCAGCATTTGAATGAGGCCGTGTGCAGCACGCTGGGCGGATTTTTATTGCAAGGAAAATGACGAAACGAGTGCAGCAGCGCCACATCAAATTTTGCCAGAAACTGAGTGACAGCCAGGTGGAAACCATTCGGATGATTCAGACGGCTTTCAGTGACGATGCTATGGGCATCACACAGATTAAGGAGCGGTACAACCGGTTTAAAGACGTCCGCACAACAGTGGAAAGCGAGCGATGCTCCGGGCGGCCATCAACATGCTGAAATGACCAGCGAATCTGCTTTTGCTCTGTCAGAAGCTTCAGGAAAGAATTTCGCTGCCACTCCTTTTCATGGCCAAATCTTCTGTCACAATGGAATGTGCCGAAAAAGTGCTGATGTCCACCTCTTCTGCAATCTCTCCGATAGTCACACAATGGTCCCGCATCACCACAGCATTCACTTTGGAAATGATTTGGTCATTTCGGCATGTTGATGGCCGCCCGGAATGTCTCTCTCTATCCACTGTTGTGCGGACGTCTTTAAACCGGTTGTACCGCTCCTTAATCTGTGTGATTCTCTTATCATCGTCACTGAAAGCCGTCTGAATCTTCCGAATGGTTTCCACCTGGCTGTCGCTCAGTTTCTGGCAAAATTTGATGTGGCGCTGCTGCTCTCGTTCCGTCATTTTCCTTGCAATAAAAATCCGCCCAGCTCGCTGCACACGTCCTCACTCAAACGCTGCTTGCCAGCAACTAACCCAATCGACAGGCGTGAAAAAATTCACGCATGCGCACGAAGGTGGCTGGCTCACACAAGCAGGCTTGATTCAAATACATCAGGTTTTTGCAAAAAAGAATAAGGTCTAATACTTTTCTAACAGACCTCGTGTATATATATATATATATATATATATATATATATATATATATATATATATATATATATATATATATATATATATATATATATATATATAACTATTTGCATCTACAAACTAGCATTCATATATTTCAGAAAACAACTTCAATTTTCATCAGCTGATGTGTCTTTTACCCTTCATTTATTTAATATAATTTTATTATAATTTATTTTAGAATTTACTGGGGTGTAACAGCCAATGGATTCTGAGTGCTGATCCCAAGCCTCGATATATAAGTAGAGTCATGTCAGGAGGGGCATCCAATGTAGAATTTGTCAAATCAACCATGCAGATCTTATACTGATTGGCCAGTCAGAGGGGCTGAGTAGGAAAGATTGTGGAGCAGATTAGAGTGATAAAGAATGCAAATGGAAATGTGTTGACAAGCCTAGGGAGTATATTGAGAAGATGGAGGGAGTACTTTGAGGAGCTGATGAAGAAAATGAGAGGGACAGATTCTTGATGATGTGGAGGGAGTGAATCAGGAAGTACAACAGAGAATGAAGTGAGAAGAGGTGAGGTAATAAATGAGGCAAATAGTACCAGTGAGCATGAAGACCGTAAGGGCTCTAGCAATCTGACATTTGACCTCAGTGACCTTCACCTTCACCCAGATGATTGACACCTGGTTTAACTTGTTTGGGAAATTCTGGATTTCACCAAAGTGCATGCCAAACTTGGTACAAACCAGGTTGAATATCCAATTCCTCAAACCTGACCTTTGCCTAAATGTATTTATTTGAGGTCAATTTTATCAACCTGGTCTCATGGCAAGTTGCGCTTCAGCACCACAAAATATACATTAATCTACTGGTTTGTGATATTGGGACGAAAAGCACCTCATTTTTGTCATGGCAGCATGAAATCGTTCTCATTCATTCCATGATGGTTGCACGAAATTAAAAGTGAAGCGCAGGGGGGGGAGTATGGTTAGGGTGGGGGGAAGGAGTAAGATTAGGTTATGGTTAAGGTTAGGGTTGGGGGTGGGAGTAGGGTTAGGAATAGTGAGTTAAAAAAAAGCTCCGTCATGAAAATTTGACTCATTTCATCACAGGAGCACAAAAAAAAACAAAACAAAACAAAAAAAAACCTGAGACTGGGCTGATTTTAGAGCGGTAATCAACAAAAGGACCTGGAAGGATGAGGCCAAAAAACACACAGGCAGACATGAGCTTACGAGCAACGAGGGCCGAGACACTGCAGGTTTTCCTTGCAACGAATCACCTCAGCAGGTGTGTTTCTGTGCTTCTCCCTTGAACAAAAACACCTGGTAAAACACCTGAACATTAATGAAATCACCCGCTGAGGTGATTGGTAGCAAGAAAAACCTGCAGTGCTTCAGTCCTTTGTGGCACATGATTGCCCACCCCTGGCTTAGCCCCAGGGATTGATCTTTAGCAAATTTGACCTTGCTGGGCATTTGTGAAACCTATCCTCACATAATGCAAATCCAAGTGAAAACTGAAATTTTGACCTTTTTCCCCATTGCACTAGACCCCAATGGTTGACATTTGGCAAATCTGTCCTCATTCCTTCATTTTCTGCTGTGTATCTGGGTCTGGGTCTAGTTGACAGTAGACCAAGCATCTCAAACCGCACTTCCCTATCCTTGGCCAAATCCTCTAACACTTCCAAATGGGCCTTCTCCCACTTGGACATGCCTCAAACACCTCCCTCTCATCCTCCACAGATGTCCAAACAATCTCAGCTGGCTCCTTTTGATGCAAAAAAGCAGTGGCTCTACTCTGAGTCCCTTCCTGATATTTGAGCTACCTACTCTGTCCCTGAGTGTACTCATAAGGCTAGACATCTGACAGAGGAATCTCATTCCTGCTGCTTGCATCTGTTACCTTATGCTTTTGGTTATGTCCCAAGGTTCACGACCATAAATGTGGATAGGAGTGTAAATTGACTGGTAAATCAAGAGTCTCGTCTCAGTTCTTTCTTGGCTACTGAGGTACAGTGCAGCCCAAATTATTCTATTGATCTCACATTCCAAATTAACCCCACCCTTGAATAAGACCACAAGCTATGTGAACTCCATTTGGAGAAATAACTCTTCCCTGACCCCACAAGAGACAATCCACCCTTTTCTGACAGAGGATCATGTTCTCCCATTGGAGGTGCTGATTGTTATCCCAGTCACTTCACACTTAGTCTCTAATCTATTAAGTGCACATTGGATGACACTATGGTGAAGAAAGCAGAAGCACTTCATCATCAAAAAGTTTAGATGTAACTCTGAGGTCACCAAACTGGATATGTTCCAGTCCCTGACACAATCCTGTTCATAAATCTGTCCTTGCCCGGGCAATTTCAGAAGCCACCTCCATATGTGTGCTAATCTGAATCAAAAACTACAATTTTGTTCTTTGATACCAATGACTGATCTTTGCTAAATTTAAAATCACGTCATCAATTCCAGTAGTCACCAACCTAAATGTGTGGCAAATTTGTTGGAAATTTCACTCAAAAAGCAAAATTTTGACTTTTGATCCAAAAAGCCTTAACCTTTGCCAAAAGTAACCCTTTTAGAGCAATTCTACCATCAACACTCAGGTGAAGTGACGCTGAACGTTTATTCATAGATGGAAGTTTGACATAAAATTGTCTTGTATTTGGGCTGCTGCCCTCTCCTGAGCATGTAGGTGCTAAATGAGTCCTACCGTTGAAGAAAGGCAGAGGCAGAACCTACCCCTGCCGCTGGACAGGGACCAACTGTCGGCGTGTTGTGGAGGAGGGCACACAGGACAGAACAATGATCATGGTGCCACCGGAACCAACAGAGGCAAGGTCAGCAACAGATGGGGAACAACAGGAGGCAGTGAGGTGGTGGTAACTAAGTCTTAAATGCATCTGTAGATGAAGAGAGGTAAGTCAGGGTTGTCATCTTTAAATGAATTAACTGATTCCTATTGGTTATGGTTAAACACTAAATTTCTACCAGCTTCTTCTGATTAGTGATCAGTGGTGGGCACAGTTCAGATAATCCGATAACAGCTAATTATTGAAGCTAATGTGGGATTAGCTTTTCAGATAAGTTTTAAAACCATCATCAGACCAATTATCTTCCGATAAATTTAGTTCCGATAACTGTCAGTCCGATAACATTTTTTGCTGGTAAAGTGAGCAAAGTTTAACAGTCAAAACGGTTGTAAGTCCCTTCAGCAGCTCCCTTGTTTGCACTCGGGGTCGCCACAGCAAATCCAAGGTGGATCTGCATGTTTAATTGGCATAGGTTTTACGCCGGACGCCCTTCCTGATGCAACTCCACATTACATGGAGAAATGTGGCAGGGGTGGGATTTGAACCCAGAAACATCTGCACTGAAACCAAGCACATTAACCACTTGTCCACCACCCCTGCAGTCAAAAACGTTTGTAAACCCTAAAATCAAACATTTTAGTCAGTTTGCTGTGTGTCTGTAGCAGACTGCCTGTCGCTTGCTGATGATGTCATCATTAAGCGCAAAAGAGGACTGGCCGGTCGACGCAGGGAGCATTGTGGGTAGTGTAGTTCAGGTTCACTTTGGACATTACAGTGAGTGAGTCCGCTTTTATTTTATTTCTTTGTAGCTGTCATTTAATTGTCAAGACTCAGTGAGGGAGAGGAGCTCTCATGGCGCACCTGTGTACAGAGGGACTTTTCTTCATGTTTAGATACTGTTTTGGATTTTTTTTAAAAGGACGTATTATGTGGATTATTTATTCAGATGAATCCCACTGAAAGTAACAGGTAAGACTTTATATTTACTACGTGTATTTTACTCTGCCAATCAATGCATTAATGGACGCATTTCGGTTGTTTAAGCTGCAGGGTTCAAAGCGTGTGAAAAAAGCAGCAGCTTTTTAGTTCACAAATGACGGTGTATCTAATACCGAGATAAACTGTGATTTCTAATACTGTGTTTTACCGCTTTTGAAAGATGATGACAGTGTTTGGGGTTTTATTTTTTTTTCTTCATTCATTTTTCATGCTTTCTTATGTGTTTGTGATTCTTGAATTTACCCAGCAGCGAAAAGTGAAAGTGAAACTGGTTTATCAGAAGCCGGCAGTGTAATCTGATGTGGTCGCGTCCGAATCAATACTAAAAGTTATCAGTTATCAGTTATCTGGAATAAAGATCATTTTTAGTAGTTTATCGGTTTAGCGTCATAAAAGATAACTTTTCAGTTATCGGATTAATGGTTATCGAAGCTAACTTTTTGGTTAGCTGTGCCCATCACTGTTAGTGATGCAGATGCTATTAATCAGCGAATACAAGGGAAGGTGAAGCCTGAGTCTTGCTGGCAGAACCTATGCTATGCTACATTCCAAGGGTTGACCTTCATCCACATACCATTTCTGGTGGAAATCAGATAAAGAACATGGAAGGAAGATGAGAACAAATAGACAGATAAACATGGTCTCAATTATGTTATGATTAAGATATTTATTTTAAAAAGAGATATTTCAATTAATTTTGGCATAGAGGTATGTCTAGGTTCAAGGAAGGTTTGATATGAGTTTGTGTTATTTGTACTTTGGTAAAAGAGTCCCTTAATCTGCACTTCAACTAACCCTTGTTTGAGTTCTGTTCCATGTGTGATACATCAACTAGAAGTGTTTCACAAGACGTTCAGAAGCATATGGTCTGCTTTGCTTCAATTGAGATCAAGTCTTTTTTTTTTAGAGATGTCACTTGTGGGGCTTTTCTGTCTGGCCAATCAGGTAGCACTTTTTATATCAATATTCTCTCTTTCAAGCAGGAGGAGAAATGCTTGTGGTTTTCTCCTGTTACAGGCACTATATCTGTAAATATGAATGCAAAGTAATTATGAAAAATCTACACTTAACTTTAGTGTTTGTTTTTACACTACAAGTGTTGTGTGGGCCGCTGAAGAGGAGGTACTGCTGGCCCACCACCACCAGATGGCGCCCTGCTTGGAGTGCGGGCTTCAAGCACGAGAGGGCGCCGGAGCCACTGGGAGTGACAGCTGTCACTCTTCATCAGCACCAGCTGTCACTCAGCCAACTCATCACCATCTCCATAAAGGCCGGACTGCGACTCCACCTCCTCGCCGAGAAATCAACTACCTATCAGGTAATTTTCTCTGCTGAACAAAAACATTGTGTAATAGTCTGAACTTCTTTTGTAGCCGTTATCCTGTGGTGTTTGCCTTATCTGTGGGATTGGCGTTTGGTGTGATCAGCGACGGCTTCGCTTCACACTCCAACCAGATAAGTGGTTAGACAGGAGCTGCACGAGTGTGTGATTGGAGGTGGAGGTTCTCCCTCCTTTACTGAATACAGACTGTGGGATTACTGAGTGTGCGACCTCACACTCATCTGGACTGTCTCTGTTCTCTGCCAGCAGTACCGGGTCTGACTGCTGAAGACAGCGGCCACCTGGGGCGCAGGGCTTGGCAGCTCCGGTGTTCTTCAGCTCCGTTGGCGGTGGAAGCTGTGTGGATCCGGCTTTTCTCTCGCCAGGCGTCTTCTATCGTCGAGCCTGCCCACACGTCACCTGGTGTATGATTGACAGTCACTGTATTGTTACTGTCTGTACATCGTTGTGTGATTCACAACATTAAATTGTTACTTTTTGGCTTATCCATTGTCCGTTCATTAATGCCCCCTGTTGTGGGTCCGTGTCACGACACTTTCACAACAGGATTTCTCGGCCAGCATCATGGATCCCGAGGGGCGTCAACCATCGCTTGAACAGCCAATGGAAGAGCGGGGTGCACAGGCGCCAGCAGGAGGCGTGTTGGGTGAGCTGCAGCACATCTTAACCGCCTTTACCGCTCGGTTGGACTTAATTACCGAGCAGAGCAGTGTTCTCAATCGTAGTATGGAGGCTCTCACCGCCCAGGTGGAAGCGCGTGCTCAGGGCGCTGCTGCAGCACCTCCTCCTGCTGACCGTGTGCCAGAAACAGACATTCCGCTGGTCGTTCAACGAACCCCCCCACCTTCCCCTGAAGCATACATAAGTCCTCCGGAGCCGTACGGAGGCTGTGTGGAGACGTGCGCGGACTTCTTGATGCAGTGCTCGCTCGTCTTTTCACAGCGTCCCGTCATGTACGCAGCAGACGCCAGCCGGGTGGCTTATGTGATCAATTTGCTTCGAGGAGAGGCACGCGCCTGGGCTACGGCGCTTTGGGAGCAGAATTCACGGCTCCTAACGGTTGATACTGAGTTTGTGAGGGAGTTCCGACAGGTGTTCGACCACCCTCATAGAGGCGAGACCGCTTCAAGTGTGCTGCTGTCGATACGGCAGGGGCGTCGGAGCGCAGCAAAGTATGCAGTCGACTTCCGCATCGCGGCAGCGCGAGCCGGCTGGAATGCTGTTGCGCTCCGCGCCACCTTTGTAAACGGACTGTCTCTGGTCCTTAAGGAGCACCTGGTGGCGAAGGACGAGCCGCGGGATTTAGATGGGCTTATCGACCTGGTTATACAGTTAGACAACCGATTAACGGAACACCGACGGGAACGAGACGAGGGGCGGGGCCAGGCACAAGCCGTCCCTCTTCCTCCCGGGTCCGAAAGGAAGCCGACTTCCCCACACTCCACTGACAGGGCTCTCCACGTGACAACAGCTCCCCCTGCTGACGTTGCTATGGAAACGAGCAGTGCCAAAAAACGATCAGATCAGAGACAAAGGAGGCTGATCCGTGGAGAGTGTTTTCTCTGCAGCTCTACCGAGCACACACAGAGAGAATGCCCCAAACGGTCAAAACAACAGCACTCGTCCTTAGAGACTGGGCTAAGGGTGGGTCACAACACCCACGTGGGGAAACCCCGACGATCTGCACGAATCCCAGTCACGATCCTGAGTGGGGATCTAACCCTTCACGCCCCAGCACTGGTGGACACGGGGTCAGAGGGGAATCTGCTGGATAGCAGATGGGCAAAGGAGGTTGGGCTCCCTCTAGTGGCCTTACCGTCACCATTGTCGGTGCGGGCGCTAGATGGCACCCTTCTTCCACTAATCACACACCAGACACAGCCAGTGACATTGGTGGTGTCTGGGAATCACAGGGAGGAGATTGTGTTTTATGTAACACCTTCTACCTCCCGAGTGATTTTGGGTTTTCCATGGGTGTTAAAACACAATCCCCGGATTGATTGGCTGTCTGGGGTTGTGGTTCAGTGGAGCGAAACCTGCCACCGGGAGTGTTTAGGATCTTCGGTTCCACCCAGTGTGACTGCTAAGGAGGAGGTTTCAGTCCCCCCCAATCTGACGGCGGTGCCGGCCGAGTACCATGACCTTGCTGACGTCTTCAGCAAGGATCTGGCGCTCACGCTGCCCCCGCACCGTCCGTACGATTGTGCCATTGATTTGATACCGGGCGCTGAGTACCCGTCCAGCAGGCTGTACAACCTCTCACGTCCGGAACGCAAATCAATGGAGACCTACATCCGGGACTCGTTAGCTGCCGGGTTGATCCGGAACTCCACTTCCCCGATGGGTGCTGGTTTCTTTTTTGTGGGCAAGAAGGACGGCGGACTCCGTCCATGCATTGATTACAGAGGGCTGAACGAGATCACGGTTCGCAACCGATACCCGTTACCTCTGTTGGATTCAGTGTTCACGCCCCTGCATGGAGCCCAAATTTTCACGAAATTGGATCTTAGGAATGCTTATCACCTGGTTCGGATCCGGGAGGGAAACGAGTGGATGACGGCATTTAATACCCCGTTAGGTCACTTTGAGTACCTGGTCATGCCGTTCGGCCTCACCAATGCGCCCGCGACGTTCCAAGCATTGGTTAATGACGTCTTGCGGGACTTCCTGCATCGGTTTGTCTTCGTATATCTAGACGATATACTCATCTTTTCTCCGGATCCTGAGACCCATGTCAAGCATGTACGTCAGGTCCTACAGCGGTTGTTGGAGAACCGGCTGTTTGTGAAGGGCGAGAAGTGTGAGTTCCACCGCACTTCTTTGTCCTTCCTGGGGTTCATAATCTCCTCCAACTCCGTCGCCCCTGATCCGGCCAAGGTTGCGGCGGTGAGAGATTGGCCCCAACCAACGAACCGTAGGAAACTACAACAGTTCCTTGGTTTTGCAAATTTCTACAGGAGGTTCATCAAGGGCTACAGTCAGGTAGTTAGCCCCCTGACAGCCCTGACCTCCACAAAAGTCCCCTTCACCTGGTCGGATCGGTGCGAAGCCGCGTTTAGGGAGCTGAAACGCCGGTTCTCGACTGCACCGGTTCTGGTGCAGCCCGATCCCAAGCGCCAGTTTGTTGTTGAAGTGGATGCCTCTGACTCAGGGATAGGAGCCGTGCTGTCCCAGAGCGGGGAGTCCGACAAGGTTCTCCATCCTTGTGCCTACTTTTCCCGCAGGTTGACCCCAGCTGAACGGAACTATGATGTCGGCAATCGGGAACTTCTTGCGGTGAAGGAGGCTCTTGAGGAATGGAGACACCTGTTGGAGGTAGCATCGGTACCATTTACAGTTTTCACGGACCATCGGAACCTGGAGTACATCCGGACCGCGAAGCGTCTGAACCCCAGGCAAGCCTGCTGGTCACTGTTCTTCGGGCGTTTTGACTTCCGGATCACCTACCGCCTCGGGACAAAGAACCAACGATCTGACGCCCTGTCCCGGGTGCACGAAGAGGAGGTCAAGACCGAGCAGTCAGACCCCCCTGAAACCATCATCCCCGAGTCCACTGTCGTGGCCGCCCTTACCTGGGACGTGGAGAAGACCGTCCGGGAGGCCCTGACACGGAGCCGGGACCCGGGGACAGGTCCGAAGAACAAACTGTACGTCCCACCAGAGGCCAGGGCTGCGGTCCTTGACTTCTGTCACGGTTCCAAGCTCTCCTGTCACCCAGGGGTGCGAAGGACCGTGGCAGTGGTCCGGCAGCGCTTCTGGTAGGCGTCTATGGAAGCCGACGTCTGGGAGTATGTCCAGGCCTGCACCACCTGTGCCAGGGGCAAAGCATCACAAGGCCCAAGGCCTTCTCCAGCCTCTGCCTGTTCCTCGTCGCCCCTGGTCTCATATCGGCCTGGACTTTGTCACGGACCTCCCGCCGTCCCAGGGCAACACCACCATCTTAACGATAGTGGACCAGTTCTCCAAGGCGGCCCACTTCGTGGCCCTCCCGAAGCTCCCGACGGCCCAGGAGACTGCAGACCTCCTGGTCCACCACGTCGTGCGTCTGCATGGGATTCCATCAGACATTGTCTCGGATCGTGGTCCTCAGTTCTCCTCCCAGGTCTGAAGGAATTTCTGTAGGGAACTGGGGGCCACCGTCAGTCTCTCGTCTGGGTACCACCCCCAGATGAACGGGCAGGCAGAGCGGACTAACCAGGAACTGGAGCAAGCCCTCCGCTGCGTGACCTCCACGCACCCGACGGCCTGGAGTGACCATCTGGCCTGGATTGAGTACGCTCATAATAGCCAAGTTTCATCTGCCACCGGCCTCTCCCCGTTTGAGGTGTGTTTGGGGTACCAGCCCCCATTGTTTCCACTGGTGGAGGGAGAGGTCGGGGTGCCCTCAGTCCAGGCCCATCTGAGGAAGTGCCGTCGGGTGTGGCGTACCGCCCGCTCTGCCCTGCTCAGAGCCCGGACGAGGGCTAAGGCCCATGCAGACCGCCGGCGTTCCCCGGCCCCTGCATACCAGCCCGGGCAGGAGGTTTGGCTATCCAGAAAGGACATTCCCCTGCAGGTGGAATCCCAGAAGCTCAAGGACAGGTACATTGGACCTTTTGCCATAACCAAAGTCCTCAGTCCGGCTGCAATGAAGCTGAAGCTACCAGCTTCACTGCGGATTCATCCAGTGTTCCATACCTCAAGGATCAAACCCTACCACACATCGACTCTCTGCACCCCTGGACCGGCGCCGCCTCCTGCCCGGATCATAGATGGAGAGCCTGCCTGGACCGTGCGCAGGCTCCTGGATGTCCGTCGAAAGGGCTGGGGGTTCCAGTATCTGGTGGACTGGGAGGGGTATGGACCCGAAGAACGCTGCTGGGTGAAGAAGAGCTTCATCCTGGACCCGGCCCTCCTGGCCGACTTCTACCGGCGGCACCCGGACAAGCCTGGTCGGGCGCCAGGAGGCACCCGTTGAGGGGGGGGTCCTGTTGTGTGGGCCGCTGAAGAGGAGGTACTGCTGGCCCACCACCACCAGATGGCGCCCTGCTTGGAGTGTGGGCTTCAAGCACGAGAGAGCGCCGGAGCCACTGGGAGTGACAGCTGTCACTCTTCATCAGCACCAGCTGTCACTCAGTCAACTCATCACCATCTCCATAAAGGCCGGACTGCGACTCCACCTCCTCGCCGAGAAATCAACTACCTATCAGGTAATTTTCTCTGCTGAACAAAAACATTGTGTAATAGTCTGAACTTCTTTTGCAGCCGTTATCCTGTGGTGTTTGCCTTATCTGTGGGATTGGCGTTTGGTGTGATCAGCGACGGCTTCGCTTCACACTCCAACCAGATAAGTGGTTAGACAGGAGCTGCACGAGTGTGTGATTGGAGGTGGAGGTTCTCCCTCCTTTACTGAATACAGACTGTGGGATTACTGAGTGTGCGACCTCACACTCATCTGGACTGTCTCTGTTCTCTGCCAGCAGTACCGGGTCTGACTGCTGAAGACAGCGGCCACCTGGGGCGCAGGGCTTGGCGGCTCCGGTGTTCTTCAGCTCCGTTGGCGGTGGAAGCTGTGTGGATCCGGCTTTTCTCTCGCCAGGCGTCTTCTATCGTCGAGCCTGCCCACACGTCACCTGGTGTATGATTGACAGTCACTGTATTGTTATTGTCTGTACATCGTTGTGTGATTCACAACATTAAATTGTTACTTTTTGGCTTATCCATTGTCCGTTCATTAACGCCCCCTGTTGTGGGTCCGTGTCACGACACTTTCACAACAACAAGACAACAATGCAGAAAATAACAACAATAAACATAAAACAGACAAAAAAGAAAAGCATTAAACTGTGAAGATTACTTAAGAAAGACTAAGGAAAATCCACAATTCAACAATGCGTTATGCTTTGGTTGTGCACTTAGTGGGCAATGTATATGCATGTGCAAAGGATGCAACACAAACATGTCCCTCAATATCAGAGATCTGCTCTCACTGTGTAAGAACAGATAGGAGTAACTGTTGGACCTTAGTTTTCTACACAAAGTTCCCATTCATGACCTATTTTACCTACATGTACCAGCAGATATTAAACTGAAACTATACTCCTATCCGGTGGTGGGCACAGTTCCACTAATCCGCTAACCGCTAATTATTGAAGATAATGTCATCATATTATCTTTACAGATCATTTTGAAAACCATCATCAGACCAATTATCTTAAATATTGGTCCAATAATTTTTAAATCACATATATTTTTGCAGGTGAAGTAAATAAAGCTTTGACAGACAAAAACCTTTGTTAAAACTGATATCAGATTTTAGTGCTTACCTGTTTTGTAGCAGATAAACAGCTCTGTTCTCTGTAAACAGAGGAAAGCTGGTTTAGGGAGAAACCGCTCTATCCTCTGCAATCAGAGGCAAACTGGTCACAAGATCATTGCTCCTGACACCATATTAATTCACCGGCAATATCACCCAAGTCATCCAGAGGCATACCGTTTTAACTTATGGTTAAAATCTTAACCAAACTAATTTCGGACATGTTATTTAAATTAACGTCACTTTTGAAGTTTTATAACGTGAAAATATATGAAAATATGTACTATATGTTTTAGTTTTAAAGTACTGCAGTAATTTTGAGGGTTTTAGTGTGGACATGCTCTGCTGCCCAATGCATTATGGGTACAGTCACAACAGGAGAAATGCATTTGAGACACTCTGATCAGGCTAACAGCATTAAACTCTTTGTATATTGTGCCTAGAAATCTCATGGTTTATAGACATTGTTACTTGTTATTGTGTTTGTTTTACATGTCAGAAGAAGCTTAGTTTGCTTTTCCAATATTTTCTTGTTTGCTCTATGTTTTTTGTTGGTTGGTTAGTTTTTACATAAAATGAATGAGTCAACCAATCAGTGTTAGTGGAGGCTCATTTACCCATAATCCCTTTCGCATCTGTCTGTGTTTGATACAAAACTTCAGAATTGGTTAATTGTTTAAAATTAAAAGATGTTAACTTTGTACAGTTGACAATAATGGAGTTATTCTATCCATATTAATTTTATTTATAAATCACAAACCATAAGTCAGCACTGCTTTATTTTCCAAGACCTCCACCTCATACTAACACTGCTACTGAGTAGAGATTTGAGCTTTGCTGTTCCTCTCAACTGTTTCACTGCTGCAAGCTATGTAGTAAACAGGAGCTTCCAGCAGGGGCAGGGCGCACAAAGACAGAAGTGGTGATTCATTGTTTGGGTCTGTGGTCATCTTTGTTGGTACCAGAAGCGAATGTCATGTTAAAACTCAAAATCAGCTTGTTATTAGTAGTTGTAAGTGTACTGGAGACAATACTGAAAGCTATTGGTTAGCTGTAGCTTCCGATAAATTTGTGGGTGGTTTATCCGTTTAGCTTTATAAAAGATAACTTTTCAGTTAGATGATTATCTGTTATCGAAGCTAACTTTTTGGTTAGCTGTGCCCACCACTTCTACTATCCCATTGTTTGGAAATTTGTGTTGTGTCCAGTGGTCCCATACTATACCACAAATATGCAGTTGTGCTCAAAGGTTTACATACCCTGGCAGAATTTTTTGTATTTTGGCCATTTTTCAGAGAATATGAATGTTAACACAACTTTTTTTTTTTCCCCACTCGTGGTTAGTGGTTGGGTGTAGCCAGGACGAGGCTCTCTGATGGTAAAGTTGCCACTGAATATGTCTTGGACTTAATTTACATAAATTATGAAGAAATACAAACAGTATGGCACTTAATGGTAAATCTGCATGGAGTAGACAGTTCTCAAAAACTGACTGACTGTGCAAGAAGAAGAAGATTGAGGAAAGCCACTAAGACACCCAGAGAACCCAGAGACTCTTGTCTTCATAGTGGAGTAGAACAGAGAAGGATATTCTTTCACCAAAAACAGATCAAATCTAGGCTTGCATCTCAGATGTACCTTCTGGCAATTTGTAGCTAAACTTTCAGGTTTTCTTTTTAAAATAAATGTATTGGGATAATTATTGATGAAAATGTCAGTTGGAACCACATATAAGACACATACACTCCAAAGTATCAAAAAGTATTGCAATTATAGGAGTTTAATACACCTTCCAGTGCTACTTGGACACGTCATCAGTGAAGAACCCAGGGTCATTAGGTGTTTCAGGTCTTTAATCTTCATACACCCTCACCTGGGTGACCCAGCCGGGGTTAATCAGGCCCCGGCTTGTGTCCAAGTGGCTAGTTGTTCCATGTATCCCCCCTTCAGATCCACAGCCACCTTGAGGCCCTTTTTGCAGCCTCTAGCGTGTTCTTGATGGCTCTTTTCGCCTGCAGTCTTTTCACCTCTTTTCGCCTGCAGTCCACTCCAAGGAGTTTGAGGGTGCGCAGCAATGAATGGCCAGCAAAGGCTCGGCACCCGATGTCAACCGGTTCACAATGGGCTTTCCAGCCATTGCTCTGGCATTCTCTGATGAGCTCATCATACTTGGCCCTCTTTCGCTCGTTGGCTTCATCAATTCGATCCTCCCATGGGACAGTCAATTCCAGAAGGACCACCTGCTTCGTTGACTCGGATGTCAGCACCATATCTGGGCGGAGAGAAGTGGTTGCGACATTGGCTGGAAATTTGAGATGTTTACCCAGGTCAACTTGGAGCTGCCAATCACGGGCTACGGTGAGGAGCCCCACTGAAGAGCTAGGTCGATATTGCTGAACCTTCTGCCCCGGTCTAACGAACGAGATGGTCCGTTTGGGGGCCATCTGAGACTGAGTTACTGTGTTGTATTGCTGTGCTTATGGAATCCACCAAAGATCTTAGAACTTGGTCGTGGCACCAGCGGTAGCACTCCTTACCTCGCGCTTTGGGGGAGCAGCTCAGGATATGCTCCAGGGTGCCCCTCCTCCGGTGTTGTGGTCTGAGTTTGCACCGGTCTCATTTTACCAAGCGCATGCGCAAATCGATTTTTTTTCGTGGTCAACTTCCGGGAGGTTTAGATTTACCATTTCTTGCGGCGATCTTCAACCGAGCAGATGTATTTTGAAATAACTGCATTTTCCACACACTTTTGATTCAGAAAACTTGAAGTGGGACATAAATTCAGACTTGCAGGCTGGAAATTTCAGACTAGCTAGGTAACTAGTAACCAGAATTATAATGGTTAAATCAATAAGCATCAATAGAAAGTGACAGGATTTACTTGTGGTTCCAATTAAAAAAAAATTATATAATATATTTGCTTGGCAAATTTGGACCAGGGTCAATAACACACAAGTGTCAATATACCAAGATGGTAAAATCAGACTGGTGGTAAGTTCAGACTGTGGCTGCTACAGTCTAATTTTACCTGGTAAAATCAGACTGGTGGTAATCTCAGACCGTGACACCGGCACAGCTTGCACTCGGGAGTGTCTACTAAGCCCCAAGTGTGCATATTAGCTGGACATGGAAGGATGTTGTAGACCGATTGGATAAGAAACTTAATGAGTGCTGGTTCTGCTCGCCATAGCTCTGCCCATGTGATTTTCTGGGATTCAACATGCTCCCATCGAGTCCAAGCCCCTTGCTTGGGCATGGCGACCATCTTGCCATTTCGCTCTTCCTCGACCTCCGCTCGAATTCATCTTGGACTAGCTTCCGCATCTCCTCTCCATGGGCCAGATCATACCTGGGCTTAGGGAAGCAGCCGAGACCTGCACACCCTGTTGCTACTGTGCCTACTACCAGCGTCTTGTGTCTCAGCCGTGCTTCTGCCATGCTAATGGCCTCTTGCGCTTTCCATTTTCTACCTGTCTTCACAAGAATTCCTGCGGAAGCAACCTTGTTGTCTGCAGAATCCCTGTACATCATCGCCTCTCTAGCACGAGTGACTTTGAATTCCTCAGTCAGTCCACTAAAAGGTAATTGCAGTTTGGTGGAATGGCCGTAAAGGGCGATGCTGCTCAAGGACCGGGGAAGCCCAAGCCGTCTTCTAAGAAACTGGCTGATGGTCTTCTCCAAAACCTCTACCGTTGTTATTGGTACCTCGTAGACCAACAGGGGCCAAAGAATTCTTGGTAGGATTCCGTGCTGGTAAATCCAGGCCTTGAAATTCCCTGGGAGACCATATTTGTCAATCGAGGTGAGCCAGGTTGCAAGGCCGCCCTTTGTTTGTTTTATAGCTGCTGTGTCCTTCAGAGAGCTATCAAGGATCTTGCCCAAGAACTTAACTGGTTTCTCGGTCACTGGTGGAATCCTGGTCCCTCCCAAAGCAAAGCGGGACTCATCATTCACTTTGCCTTTCCTCAGAACCAAGGACCTTGACTTTGCAGGTTTAAAACTCATCCTTGCCCATTGGATGAGCCATCTCAGTCCCTGGAGAAGCCGCCTGCAAAGATGTCATTACTATTAAGTCATCCATGAAGGCTCTTATTGGAGGCTGCCTTGTTCCCGATCTTGACTTGGGGTCGCTGCATACTGCCTCTGCAGACTTAACCAGCATGTTCATTGCTAATGAGACAAGTGACACTGAGATCATACAGTCAGTGATTATACCCTTGTCCAGATGGTGCCAGGCAGATTTGTTTTATGTTTGCATTATGTTTGCACTCTAAAATTCTTAAATTTACAGACCTGGTAGATCTCTAAACTGTACAGATATTGTTTTGGGCAAACCCAACCAATTGCCACAAAATATTAAAACGATGTTCATGAAAGGAGAGGGGGGTTATAGTTTAAATGGTTCACTTAAATTTAAATACAGAAGTGTGGACGACTATGAAAAGTTTTTGTATTTCGGTTTGTGGGGTGAAATTGTTGTGTGGGCCGCTGAAGAGGAGGTACTGCTGGCCCACCACCACCAGATGGCGCCCTGCTTGGAGTGCGGGCTTCAAGCACGAGAGGGCGCCGGAGCCACTGGGAGTGACAGCTGTCACTCATCATCAGCACCAGTTGTCACTCATTCATCTCATCACCATCACCATAAAGGCTGGACTGCAACTCCACCTCCTCGCCGAGAAATCAGCTACCATTCAGGTGATATTCTCTGCTGTACTTAACACTGACTAATAGTCTGATCTTCTTTGCAGCCGTTTTCCTGTGGGTGTTGCCTTATCTGTGGGATTGGCATTTGGTGTGATCAGCGACGGCTTCGCTTCACACCCCAACCAGATAAGTGGTTAGACAGGAGCTGCACGAGTGTGTGATTGGAGGTGGAGGTTTTCCCTCCTAACTGTATACAGACTGTGGGATTACTGAGTGTGCGAACACACACTCATCAGGACTGTCTCTGTTCTCTGCCAGCAGTACCGGGTCTGACTGCTGAAGACAGCGGCCACCTGGGGCGCAGGGCTTGGCGGCTCCGGTGTTCTTCAGCTCCGTTGGTGGTGGAAGCTGTGTGGGATCTGGCTCTTCTCTCGCCAGGCATCTTCTATCGTCGAGCCTGCCCACACGTCACTTTGTGTATAATTGACAGTCCACCATATTGTTATTGTCTGTACGTCGTTGTGCGATTCACAACATTAAATTGTTACTTTTGGCTTATCCATTGTCCGTTCATTAACGCCCCCTGTTGTGGGTCCGTGTCACGACACTTTCACAACAGAAATGGTGGAATAGTTTGAATGAGAAGCTAAAGGTATGAGGTCTGTTAGAAAAGTATCCGACCTTTTTATTTTTTTTAAAAACCATATGGATTTGAATAACGTGTGATTGCATCAGCCAAGCTTGAACCTTTGTGCGCATGTGTGAGTTTTTTCACGCCTGTCAGTTGCGTCATTTGCCTGTGAGCAGGCTTTGAGTGAGGAGTGGTCCACTCCTCTCGTCTTTTTTTTCATTGTTTAGGAATGGCTCAGAGACTGCCGCTTTTTCAACATTTTTTCAGAAACTGTGAGGCACATCCAAGTGGACACCATTCGAGAAATTCAGATGGTTTTCAGTGAAAATTTTATGGGCATGTTACTATCTCTTTAAGGATGGCCCACAGCAGCTGATGACGCGCCGCGCTCCGAGCCGCGATTGACAGGCTGAACGACCATTTCACTTCTAAATGGATGGCTGTATGTATCCGTGACCATTGTGTGCAATTTCTCTGGTTATCACAAGAGCTGGACATCAACCATTTTTCGGCAGATTTCACTTTTAACAAGAGATTTTGTCACAGAAAGCCGCACGGAGGCTTTGCGCGTCACGACGGATTTGCTGATGGAGCGAGACAAAACCACCTCCGTTTTGGTCTCACAGGACGGCTTTGAGATGGCTTTCAGACAGCTGTCGGTGGTTTTTCAGTCGTGTGATTATCCGAGAAATTGTGGATGAGCCTGGACATGCCAGAACATGTCCTGTGAGGCTTCATCACAGCGTTGCTTTGCGCCATGCGGCACCGGAGTGCGGCGCGCCATCAGCCGCTGTGGGCCATCCTTAAAGCGATAGTAACATGCCTTAATCTCTGTGAAGCCCTTAAAATTTTCACCAAAAACCATCTGAATTTCTCGAATGGTGTCCACTTGGATGTGCCTCACAGTTTTTGAAAAAATTTTGATCAAGCAAAGCGGCAGTCTCTGAGCCATTCCTAAACAATGAAAAAAAAGACGAGAGGGGTGGACCACTCCTCACTCAAAGCCTGCTCACAGGCGAATGACGCAACCGACAGGCGTGAAAAAACTCACGCATGCGGACAACACGTGATTCAAATCCATATGGTTTTTGAAAAAAATAAAAAGGTCGGATACTTTTCTAACAGACCTAGTATGTCCAAGCATGATGCACTTTAAAAGGTTATACAAAAATATGATTTTCACAATGTACAAGGAAGAAGGTGTTTGTTTGGTGTATTTATTTTTTTTTGTTTAATTGTTCATTTATTTGCCTTCTTTGGTTTATCGTATATTCTATTTTGTTTTTTGTTTATTTTTCTCCTTTTTTACATTTTGTTATTATGTTATTATTTAGGATGTTTAGTTAAATTTGGTTAAGTTATGGAGAAGGGATGAGGCAATATAAGATTGTGACTTGAGCTCACTCCTTTCTGCCATGTACGTTCAAATCTGTAACGTTTGCTTCACTGTGTTTTGTTGTTTGTTTGTTTTTTCTTCTTTTTAATCTGTTAACATCCTCAAAATAAAGATTCCATTTATTTATTTATTCAGTCGGTCAGCTGTGTGTCTGTTTATGTGAACAAAGTAATTTGGAAATGGTTGAGTAGATTTTCACCAAACTTGGAAGGAATACTCCCCCAAATAAGTGAATTTGATCCAATCATTGATGATTTATCATTTACAATTCACTACTGTTTTCAGACATTTACTGATTTAATTTTCAAGCTGCTTTTGGCTCAAATACACACTCACCTCTAAAAAATGCTTGCATTTTGCAATATGTAGTTACAGTGTGGCGCATGTATCACATCTCCATAGTTTCTGTTGGTTCCTTCAAACACTAGACTTCTCCACAGTCGGCAGACAGGCAGAAAAATGCTAAATTACTTTTTTTTGTGTCTGTCCAAGGCACCAACCACTCTGCATACTTGCATTTGGCTCTGTTCCCCTGCTAGGAGAAAAGGTATGGAAAGTAACTGAAGCATGGAGCATAAATTTAATGCAGAGGTATTTTGCTTCAGTGGAGCCATAGTTGTAATTTGTTTGTACCATCGACCATAAAAAAGACAGAAAGAAGGAAAAGACGGCACTACAGGTTCTTAAAAGCAGAGCCAAAATGTTTCTACTGCTTTACTCCTCAGTAGTTTGTTGCGTAACCCCTCTCCCATGCAGTCAGTGGGACATGAGCCAATATAAAGATTCAGAGTGCACTTACAATATATTTGTCACACAGATTTGATGTGTTATTTTATGCGTTTTGCATAAAATATAGTATCCATTTTTTCAAAAATTTTACTTGTATGGACCTGCCGGGTTAAAATATTGTTGATGGACAAGATATGCAAATTGCAGATGTACCAAAATAAAGTATAAAAATTGCAAACACTTTGTCGTTTTTATGTCCAGTGCCTATGATGTACTGGTGCTTATCCATGCCCAATGGCTATTAGAGGTGGCTATTAGAGGATCGATCCTAATATCGATAATATCGATACCAACACTGGTATTGATATTGAACGATCCTCATGTAAAAAGATTGCTACTCAAGCTTTTTCCTCTCCCGCACGAACTGACTGCTGCGCACACAGATTCATCAAAGTCTATGTCTGTAAGAGCAGCGCTGCTCTGTGCAGCGCACCCTTGTATTATGGTTTGTCAGCCCTCTACCTCAGGAGATTTTGTTTTAAGTTGTGCTGAGTGATATTTTTTTAAACAAAAATATTGATTGTGATAAAGTATTTTGTTGTCACATACAATGTTTGGCAAAATTCTATCCTAGGTCTTTTGGATCCTTTGCCTCTATGAAGCTTAAATATGAAAAAGTATTGGTATCGGTATCAATATCGGTGATACTGGGCCTGTATTTACTTGGTATCGGATCAATACCAAAATGCCCTGTATCGCCCACCTCTAATGGCTATGCTAGTCTTAAAATGACCTGTGGTCAAGTGCAGTAGTTTTTCTAAATACAAAAGTTCATTCAGTGCAATATTCAGATTACACACCTGAAGTTGGTTCATGACATGTACACTCTTTCGACACTCTTCACACATGGATGCACATTAAGCACTTGTACAGTATTTGTTGTTTTTTTTTTTCATTTCCCAAACTATAACAAACTGAAATGTAAACAATACTTAAAAACAAAACAAATGAAAAACAATTGGAAAATTACAAATGTTTAATTCTGGCTTGTAATTCTTTAAATGTATATATCGTTCAGCTCATGAAAATTGGGAGCAAAAACAAAAGTGTTGCATTTGTATTTTTGTTCAGTGTATGTACAGACCAACTCTGTGAGTTGAAAAAGTAAAAGAAAGAGCAGCTAGTACCTTGCGAGGATACATTTTGCAGATATATATTTCACCCATCATTACTTACTGCACATGTTTTAAGTATTGCACTTGTAGTGTATGAGATATTGCACTATTATATTTGATGTGTTAGATTTTATTGCACACACTAGTCAAACACTGCCATCGATGACGAAATCCAACATTGACTCAAGCGTGTAGGAACTACCTTTGGCTGGCTTCGCACCCATGTTTTCAACATCAGAGACCTTCACCAATCGTGCTGTATGGATCTGAGACCTGGAGCACCTACTGCCACCACCTGAAGACCCTCAAACGATTTCTCCAATGCTGCATGAGGAGTATCCTCCCCATCAGGCGGGAAGACTGCCACACCAACACCAGCGTCCCACCTGAAGCCAAGCTCCAGAGCATACAGTGTGTCATCAGGGTTAGGATGGATGACATCCTATCAACTTCCCAAGCAGAAATTCTACTCACAGCTGAGTGAAGGAAAATGGTTCAGAGGAGGGCAGAAGAAATAGCAAGCAGAACCTCAAGACTTGAGAAGAACTTGTGAGAGACTGAGCCAGCTGTCGTGCAATAATAATAAAAAAAAAAAAAAAAAACAAAGTAGACAAATAAAGAGGAAAAGGAGGGAAAAAGGAGAAAGAGGAAGGAGAGAGAGCAAGATTCTGACCGGCAGAAGCTTCCCACAGCAACCATGTGTGTAGGTCAGACACTGTGCATGTTAAGACTGGGTCTGTTCAGTCATCACCACCTCCACCATCCTATCTGGAAATCAGTCAGTCAAGAGACAATGTTCCTTGCCACCGAAGGATTGCCAAGAAAATAATGACAGCGATACTCCATTCAACATGAAATGCTTCCTTCTATTTCAAATATTCCTTCTATTCAAATAGCTATGTCAAATACATTTCCTGTAAATACTGCAGCTGTGTGCTGCACAGTTACTGAGACACTGCAGCACAAATGGATGATTAGCATCACTGACATTATCCACAGAAATATTTTGGGTCAGTGGTGCAGCCAGGCGTTTTTGAACTACATTCTCAGTGCTCATATTAATTGGCAGCATTTACTGGAAAAAAAAATTTAAAATGAGAATCTATCATTACCATAACAGCGTGCCATTGCTAAAGATTTTCTTGTAATTGGTGATCAAGCATGTCATATTGTACATTGATCTAAAAGAGAGTTGATTACTATCATGAAGGGATGACTGGAAAATGATGTGCATTTCTTCCAGTTCTGAAAAATATTACAGCTGTGACAATAAATCAATCAATCAATCAATCAATTTTTTTATATAGCGCCAAATCACAACAAACAGTTGCCCCAAGGCGCTTTATATTGTAAGGCAAGGCCATACAATAATTATGTAAAACCCCAACGGTCAAAACGACCCCCTGTGAGCAAGCACTTGGCTACAGTGGGAAGGAAAAACTCCCTTTTAACAGGAAGAAACCTCCAGCAGAACCAGGCTCAGGGAGGGGCAGTCTTCTGCTGGGACTGGTTGGGGCTGAGGGAGAGAACCAAGAAAAAGACATGCTGTGGAGGGGAGCAGAGATCGATCACTAATGATTAAATGCAGAGTGGTGCATACAGAGCAAAAAGAGAAAGAAACAGTGCATCATGGGAACCCCCCAGCAGTCTACGTCTATAGCAGCATAACTAAGGGATGGTTCAGGGTCACCTGATCCAGCCCTAACTATAAGCTTTAGCAAAAAGGAAAGTTTTAAGCCTAATCTTAAAAGTAGAGAGGGTGTCTGTCTCCCTGATCTGAATTGGGAGCTGGTTCCACAGGAGAGGAGCCTGAAAGCTGGGATGGACTCATTTGGTTTACAATTCAATGAAGAGTGGAATCATTGCTCATTATGATGTACTACAATTAGATGAGTTGCATTTTTCATGGAGAATATCATCATCTTCTTCAAAGCAATCAAGTTACTGGAAAATAAAAAAAGGATTTGTAATAAAAAAAAAATTATAACTAGGATTACTTTAAAAATAAATGTGCCATATGTTTGCTGTGTGCTCTCTCCAGGAAAAAAAAGAGTATATTTAACATATATTTAGGCTGCTTTCAGAGTAGGCAGTGACTATTATTGTACTGTTGCTGCTTGAAAATTGAAAAATGTTGAATTGATGCTTGTTTTTCATAGCGTTACATTTTGTTAGATGGCTTTCGAGATTCTATTTTTAATCGCTAATTTTACATTTCGATAGACCCACCTTCACATTTGTTCAGTTGTGAAACATTATAATGTTCATTTTCTGTCACAATGACACCATTAACCCCTTAACGCCCGAATTTATATAGCTGTATATAAAAAATGTTTTGTGTGTGTTTTTGCCTTTAAGTAGATGGTAAATAATGTTGAGATTATTAATTTAACTTTTGCACAAAAACTAGATAGTAATATTGGGTATTCTGGTAATGACTTTATGTTATAATGTTATAATAATAATGATGGTATGTTGCAAATTTGCGACAACAGGCATACAGGTCAATTTGGTAAGTTGCATATTTGAGTCAAATATTGTAGCATATATGCGACGATGGGCGTTAAGAGGTTAAAAGCCCTCAATTACCATGAGATTCATGTACATGATGAGTGCATGTAAATGTCTGACCACAACTGTATCTTAAATATGTATAATTACTCATGGGCTCTGAAAAGCCCATGAGTAACATATGCAATAACATATGCAGTAGCATATAAATTGTCATATTTACAAAATTATGACTACAATATTTTTAACATGAGTGCTCTGAAGGCAGAATATCACCTGCTGGCAAATGCTGCTTTGGTACAAGAGATTGTTACATTCTGATAACATTTCAAGGTATGTCATAGATTTCAGAATGCAGTCATTGATAATGTCATAGATTTCAGAATGCAGACACCAACTCATGAAACTGGCAGTGCCTAAGAGTGACAATCAAGGGCCATATTGCTGCCAAAATATGTCAATCTTGTACAATATTACAATGTGCATTTTACCAACCTATAACAAGGAATTGTAGCAAGTTCCCAAAAATTCCTTCTCAAAATGTGAGAGGAGTTGATTTCAGAATGTAGGGACCCACTCATGAAACTGATGCAGTCTAGATTGGCTAATCAAGGACAATGACTCTGAAAAAATGGGCCCAGCTCAAATTATATGATAACATTGTATTATGCATATGCATATTATCATATTGTATGCATACTGTATTATCATATTATTCGAGCTGGGCCCATTTTACCAAGCATTTCACATTTTACCCACAAATTTTACCCACTTTTTTCACAAAATTCCTTCTAATAGTGTGAGGAGTTGATTTCAGAATGCTTATGCCTATTTTGGGATGGATGGACAGACTGACAGACAGACAGATGGAAATTGCCACGGCATAATCCCCCTTCGGCCTCCGGGGGATAAAAAATTGTTAAGTGTCTACATATGGACCAGACTGTTTGTGCAATTCTGGCACGTCATTAGATAGTGGCTCATCAGATATTTAGGTTTTATAAGAAAAATCCAAATAAGCAACATGTGTGTTGATTAAAAATATAGTCACATTGTAAATGACTCTACATATAAATGCTTGCTTGAAAGTTAAATTATGTATTCTCTGAGAATACCCATGTTTTACAGGTGTCTGAAGTTCCAAAATCATTCATACCTCAAGAAAAACAAAACAAAAATGCCTTATTTTAGGAATAGATTCAGCCCCTCTTACACACCACCACCACCTTCTTCCAACTCCACCACTGAACTGCCTGAAGGTGTTTTAATAATACATCCCATCCTTTTTATTTTAATCATTTAAGACCGAACCATAGATGCTGATTAGATGCTTTCAGTTGAGTTATAAGCGGAAACAGCTGTGTGGAAAGTGCTACATTTTCATTACTTTAAATGTGATATGATCAAAGAAACATTTATGTTCACTTGAGCAACCTTGAGAGTCGCCACAATTTACTAAAGCTCTGAGCTCCTGCACCCTTTTTTAAAAAGAGTGTAAAACTCTTGCAATACATCATCTTTTTAATCTTGCAGATTCTCACATCTAAGCATCGTGTCTGAGAGTGATGTTCCTCGAGGTAATCACGCAGTACTCTCGTGGCAATTTTTGTCTCTAATTGCACTGACATGCAGACGCACATATGTAGGTCTTGTTTTCAGACCTGTGTACCCATGTAGTAGCAACATAGCCCAGTGTCTTCAATTTGTGTGATGACTGGGGGTCAAAGTGATTTTTCTCTTTTTTTTGTCATTAAAAAGTCAAAGTAACAGGCAGAAGTCAAAATATTCGCTCAATACTTTATATTGGGAAATTTTGTTTGGCTTTTTTTAAGGATTGTGTTAAAATTACACCTATGAGTCACGCAGCATCTGTTTTTGCTTCCCTTGTAGTCACTGTGCCTCATTTCTTTTTATTTTGACAGTGTCTTCCTGTGATATTTTCAGTCAGTTTACTAAAGCATCTGTGCCGATTGGTTTGTTATTTCTGTCAATAATTCCTTGCTTATTTAAGCCCATTTCTGGTGTTGCCCTGTGCAAGTACACTGTATGTGCCACAGTGACTACCAGCATTACGATATTCTGCTGATTCCTTGTTGCTGACAAGTGTGTTGTTCCTGTTTGTCATTGTCTTGGTCGACTCTCTCTCTCTCTCTCTCTCTCTCTCTCTCTCTCTCTCTCTCTCTCTCTCTCTCTCTCTATCTATCTATCTATCTATCTATATACACTCAACAAAATATAAACGCAACACTTTTGGTTTTGCTCCCATTTTGTATGAGATGAACTCAAAGATCTAAAACTTTTTCCACATACACAATATCACCATTTCCTTCAAATATTGTTCACAAACCAGTCTAAATCTGTGATAGTGAGCACTTCTCCTTTGCTGAGATAATCCATCCCACCTCACAGGTGTGCCATATCAAGATGCTGATTAGACACCATGATTAGTGCACAAGTGTGCCTTAGACTGCCCACAATAAAAGGCCACTCTGAAAGGTGCAGTTTTGTTTTATTGGGGGGGATACCAGTCAGTATCTGGTGTGACCACCATTTGCCTCATGCAGTGCAACACATCTCCTTCACATAGAGTTGATCAGGTTGTCATTTGTGGCCTGTGGAATGTTGGTCCACTCCTCTTCAATGGCTGTGGGAAGTTGCTGGATATTGGCAGGAACTGGTACACGCTGTCGTATACGCCGGTCCAGAGCATCCCAAACATGCTCAATGGGTGACATGTCCGGTGAGTATGCCGGCCATGCAAGAACTGGGACATTTTCAGCTTCCAAGAATTGTGTACAGATCCTTGCAACATGGGGCCGTGCATTATCCTGCTGCAACATGAGGTGATGTTCTTGGATGTATGGCACAACAGTGGGCCTCAGGATCTCGTCACGGTATCTCTGTGCATTCAAAATGCCATCAATAAAATGCACCTGTGTTCTTCGTCCATAACAGACGCCTGCCCATACCATAACCCCACCGCCACCATGGGCCACTCGATCCACAACATTGACATCAGAAAACCGCTCACCCACACGACGCCACACATGCTGTCTGCCATCTGCCCTGGACAGTGTGAACCAGGATTCATCCGTGAAGAGAACACCTCTCCAACGTGCCAAACGCCAGCGAATGTGAGCATTTGCCCACTCAAGTTGGTTACGATGACAAACTGGAGTCAGGTCAAGACCCTGATGAGGACGACGAGCATGCAGATGAGCTTCCCTGAGACAGTTTCTGACAGTTTGTGCAGAAATTCTTTGGTTATGCAAACCGATTGTTTCAGCAGCTGTCCTAGTGGCTGGTCTCAGACGATCTTGGAGGTGAACATGCTGGATGTGGAGGTCCTGGGCTGGTGTGGTTACACGTGGTCTGCGGTTGTGAGGCTGGTTGGAGTACTGCCAAATTCTCTGAAATGCCTTTGGAGACGGCTTATGGTAGAGAAATGAACATTCAATACACAAGCAACAGCTCTGGTTGACATTCCTGCTGTCAGCATGCCAATTGCACGCTCCCTGAAAACTTACGACATCTGTGGCATTGTGCTGTGTGATAAAACTGCACCTTTCAGAGTGGCCTTTTATTGTGGGCAGTCTAAGGCACACCTGTGCACTAATCATGGTGTCTAATCAGCATCTTGATATGGCACACCTGTGAGGTGGGATGGATTATCTCAGCAAAGGAGAAGTGCTCACTATCACAGATTTCGACTGGTTTGTGAACAATATTTGAGGGAAATGGTGATATTGTATACGTGGAAAAAGTTTTAGATCTTTGAGTTCATCTCATACAAAATGGGAGCAAAACCAAAAGTGTTGCGTTTATATTTTTGTTGAGTATATATATATATCTCCATGGTATCAAACACAGCACTAAGATGTAACAACACCAAAACCGTAGTGGTGTCTGAGTCCATTGCTCATAGAAGGTCATTAACCACTTTAGTGAGCTTTGTCTCTGTGAAATATTTCCTAAAAGCAGACTGCAATGGCTGAAAAATATTATTCTCAGTAAGGTGGTCCAAGCTGCCGTGAAACCACTTTTTCCAGAATTTTTGAGCAAAATGATAGATTTGATATCGGCCTGTAATTTTTCAATACATCAGGGTCAAGATTAGATTTCTTAAGTAATGGTTTAATCACTGCAGATTTGAAACATTTAGGAACAGATCCAGAGGTTAATGAGAGATTAATAATTTCCAGCACAGTCAGCTCAAGAATGGGCCACAGGTCCTTAAACAGTTTTGTTGGTATGGGATCAAATAAGCAGGTTGTGCTTTTTCTAGCTGTCACAAGTTTCATCAGCAAACTGAGTGACATACTATGAAATTCTGTAAATCTAGGTAACATCTCAACGCTAGCACCCACCTCAATAGCAGGGTGCAGTGGCTGAACCAAGGCCTGCCCAGATATGCTTAATCTAATATCTTCTATATTCTTCTCGAAATAATCCAGGAAGTCCTGTGCTGAAAAGGAGGAAAGACTAACAGGTGGGTGTCCATGAATGAGAAATGCTACAGTGTCAAACAAAACCTTTGAATCATGCTTGTTTTTATTGATCAAATCAGAATAATAGGCCTGCTTTGTAGCCAATAGTGCATGCTTAAAATCTAAAATAGCATCGCGCCACGCAAGGTGGAACACCTCTAATTTGGAACTATGCCACTTCCATTCCAACCCTCTAGCCTTCTGCCTGAGGTCTTGTGTGGATTCTCTCTGAATGTTCTGACTTCCTCCCACATCCAAAGGCATACAGGTTAAGTGAATTGGAAACTTTAAATTTACCACAGGTGTGTGTGCAGGTGTCAGTGTTTGTCTGTCTATATGTGGCCCTGCGACAGACTGGCGTCCTGTCTAGGATGTATACCCCGCCTCATGCCCTATGACTGCTGAGATAGCCTCCAGCCCCCCTGTGACCCTTAATTACAGTTAGTGGGTATGGAAAATGAATCCAACTTGGCATCCAAGATTCTTATCTTTTAGAATGAGTCAATCATCATTTTCCTTGAAGAAATGCTCAACTGGCAGTCAGGTGCATTTTGGCCATAGTGTGAAGTGTCACTCCTGCCACGGGAATTGGAAGGTCCCCAGCAAGGTGGTAGGAGTGCTGCATCTTGCTTGAACTGCACTGTAGCTAGCTAGTAATGACACTGAAGTGTCAAAAACACAGAAATTAAGCCCTCATTGACTGCTGAAGTGTCTGTTTGGTTCAGTCTTCTTCATTTTTGCACTCCATACCCATTTGAACATGACATGGTCATTTAAGAGAGTTAAACATGTTGGTTGCTGGCAGCATGGTGGCTTAATGGTTAGTACCATTACCTCACAGCAAGGCGTTTGTGGGATTCACTCATAGAGTGCAAACCTCCACCAATACTAGTTTCCACAAAATTTAGACAAATTTTCAAGGTCCTGTTAGATGTGGTTTTTCATAAGCTAAAATGTAATACAAAATATAGATCCAAAATGGTTTTCAATGTTAAAATCAAATATTCGCTAAATCTGCAATATGGATCAGATGCAGATCAAACTTAGTCAAGTGAGAGAGTGCCAGTTTGTACCTCATTGTTACAAATGAGAGTGACTGAGGCACTTTGGATTGAGATATAATGCAAAATGTACACTGATTGGGCTTTTCAATATTAAATTCAAATGCCCACAGAATCCACAATCTGGATCACATCCGGATCAGACTTTGTCAGGCAATAGTGAGTGCCAGCCTGCACCTCATTTTCAAATATGACAGTGATTGGGGCATGTTTGATTAAGTTATAATGTAAAATATACATTCAATGGGATTTTCAGTGTTAAATGTGAATGGCCACAATTTGTAATCTGTAATCTGGATCAGCTCCAGATCAAACTTTGTCAGTAAAGGATACCATCTTACATTATGCTCTCAAATATGAAAGAAAGTTGATGTTTTTGACGGTTATACATTTTTGAAAATTTGCTCAATGTAAAAGATAGTTATTTTTTACAATTTTCCAGGATTTTTCCTGACTTTGCCCTTTGATCTATGACCTTGAAAACTGAATCAGTTCTTACCTATCAGGATATGAATCTTAAGTAAAAATGTTATAATGATACATGAAAATTTGTAGGCTCCAGGCTGTTCACAAACAGACAGACAAACAAACATGCAGCAATGTCCACCAAAGTGGTTGGCCATGAACAACATCATTAATAAGAAGTTATCATTACATCAACGTACTCACAACTACAGACCACCACTGACTGTGTATATACTGTGTTTATTTTGTGGCAGGGGTCACAAAATATGCGTCACGTCATATTAAAAATATGTCACTGCACTGATGATTCAGATGGTCTCTCAGCATGAAGTAAGGAAATCACACACACAAAAAAAAAATGCTAAAAAGTTGACAATTTTCAGAAAATATTGGTGTGGTGTTTAATTTATTAAGGTAGAATTAATGTAGACACAAATAGAAGACATTTATGATGTTTCCAATTGAAAAATAAGTTCAGAAATGGAGAACAAATGAGTTGAGAAGTGATAAAGGACTATTGGAGGAATGAGAGCAAGGTGACGTGGGAAAGCCAAGCCTTTGCAGGTGGCTCCATCACCGCCCAAACGTGCTGGTAATAGCTGCCATTTATTATCGAACGTTCCCCCGCCTGGCGCAGGCCCGAGTGCACCATCCATCCCTGTCAGCTGGTGGCATGTCAATGACAAAACCTTAATTACACCATTAATTAATAGAACGATTTTTTTTCTTAGCGTGTGCTCTGTGCCTGATGTTCGTTAAGCCTCCTCGTGAGCGATTGCTCATGCCACAGTTCTCTTTAAGTGACAGAAGTACAGAGAGAACAAACAAGTCGATTAAAAGACTTCCTGGGGAAGGAATCCTTGAAAAGTGCTGCAGAATTAATTGATTGACAACATAAGAAGGGAAGGTGCTTGATCTTATTAGATACATCATCCTCTGAAGTAACTCCCATTCTTTCAAAATCATCCATTGTTTATTCGACATGCAGTGAGAATGTCAAACAGTGCTGGAGGACACAGGGATACAGAAAGAGGAGACAGAGCTTATAAACAACTTTTATTGACAGCATCAAACAAAAGCTTGAGATATAGAACTTTTGGAATAGAGTCTGCAGGGAGCCACAACACACCAAAATACAATAAAAGATGATATATGAGGGAGAAATTCAAAAGCTGCCACGGCACCCCTCCAACCCAGGAACGAAGCCAGTTTGATATTTCTTGTAAGACCTTTAAAATGATCAGTCTCTGCTCTTATATAGACTGTGGATGTGTCCATCTTTAATAGTGCAATCATTTGGGTACACCTGGGCAAATTACATATGTATTTTTTTATGACCATTAGAATTTCAAAACATTCAGAATTATCTGGAAAAAAAAAAAAAATAATAATAATAATAATACATGTGGTCTTTAATTTCACAGGAAACATGCTTTAAATTATGTTATGATAATGGACTGAATAAGTAATAATAATAACTTTATTTATTTCATACTTTACATCCAAGCATACACATTGGTTATGGTAAAATGCAAGAACATATATATATATATATATATATATATATATATATATATATATATATATATATATATATATGTGTGTGTGTGTGTGTGTATATATATATATATATATATATATATATATATATATATATATATATATACACACACAACAAAAATATAAACGCAACAGTTTTGGTTTTGCTCCCATTTTGTATGAGATGTACTCAAAGATCTAAAACTTTTTCCACATACACAATATCACCATTTCCCTCAAATATTGTTCACAAACCAGTCTAAATCTGTGATAGTGAGCACTTCTCCTTTGCTGAGATAATCCATCCCATCTCACAGGTGTGCCATATCAAGATGCTGATTAGACACCATGATTAGTGCACAGGTGTGCCTTAGACTCCAGACTGTGATGGTGTTGGGACACTAACTCCATCTTAAGCCAGACTTTGAAGCACCTGTGGCACTTTTCTGGTTGACAAAGAGTGTTTAGACACCAGTTTGGCAGCAGACTTTGTTGAGTGGTGTGTTCAGTTTTATCTATTTTACCTTTATTTTTTTATTTCTTGTAATTATTGTTTAATAATATATGTTAGCAATATTTATTTGTATTTTTTTTTTGTTATTTCTTGATACTTGTTAATTCTTTTCTTGTTACATTATTTTTTTTAAATCGTATTGTGTAAACTCATGTATTTTTAAAAGTGATGTGGCGCTAGGTGCGGGAGGTTTTTTCAAGATCCAATGAAACTTCAAAAAAGCGATCTATGGGTAAAGGTTCATCAAATGCAACATCAGGAAAATGAAAGTTTTGAAAAAAGTTTTGTAGTCATAACCCTACTGGGGACGCCACTCCATGCATCTATAGACTGTCTAAAATCCACAAACAGAACGTGCCACTCAGGCCTATTGTATGTAGCACAGATTCCATCACATACAATTTGGCCAAGCACCTCAAGTGGATTTTGGCTCCTCTAGTGGGTAACTCAGACCACCATGTGGAGAACACACAAGATTTTGTGAACAAGATCAAGGACCTGCAGCTGGAGGCAGATGAAACTATGGTGTCATTTGATGTGACATCGTTGTTCACCTGCAACCCCACCGCTGAGGCCATCTCAGCTGTGAGGCAGAGACCGCTGGAGGATGTGTCTCTACTTGAAAGGACCAAACTCACACCGGACCACATCTGCCAACTCTTGGAGATCTGTCTTAACACCACGTATCTCCTGTTTAGGGGGAATTACTACAGGCAGATCCATGGTTGTGCGATGGGGTCTCCAGTATCCCCCATTGTGGCCAATCTGTACATGGAGCGAGTGGAGAAGACAGCATTGACGTCTTTCACGGGCATCTCTCCTAGTCACTGGTTCAGATATGTCGATGACACATGGGTTAAAATCAAGCAACAGGAGGTTGAGGACTTTACAGAACACATCAACTCGGTGGATTCCAATATCAAGTTCACACATGAGGATGCCAGAAACAACCATTTAGCCTTCTTGGACTGTGATGTTACGACTGGAGAGAACAGGCAGCTCCAGACAGGGGTTTACAGAAAACCCACTCACACACCAATATCTGCTCTTTGGCTCAAACCACCCCCTTGAACACAAGCTCGGGGTGATCAGGACTCTTCAACACAGAGCCCTACAGGTGCCCACAACTGCAGAGGGAAGGGCTAAAGAACAACAACTTGTACGGAAAGCCCTCACAGTATGTGGGTACCCACGATGGTCCCTTGACAAAGTGCAGAAGTCCCAGAAAACAAAGAGACCAGATAGACAGGAGAGGGAGACAAGAAGAAGAGGAGTGTCTCTCCCTTATTTAGCAGGAGAAGGGGAAAAACTACAGAGGATCTTCAGACAGCACAAAATCCCAGTTTACTTTAAACTGGTTAACACCTTGAGACAGAAATTAGTTCACCCTAAGGACAGGATCCCTAGTTACAAACAGAGCAATGTAGTGTATTCTATCAGATGTCAGGAAAACTGTAATGAACACTACATAAGTGAGACAAAGCAACCTTTACACAAAAGGCTATACCAGCACCGCAGAGAGGGCGCAAATGGACCTCAGTCTGCAGTTCATCTCCACCTGAAAGACACTAACCACACGTTTGAGGACAAGGAAGTTAAAATCTTAGCCAGAGAGAAGAAATGGTTTGAGAGAGGTGTCAAGGAAGCATTCTATGTGAAACAGTTGAAACCCAGCCTTAACCGGGGAGGGGGTCTGAGACACGCTTTGTCCCCTGTTTACAATGGGGTACTCAGGTCAAAGCAGTTTCAGTCTTTTGTTCATGGTAATGAGTCATTCACGTCATCAGGAGAGTCGTCAATGGAACCATCAGGAGAGGCTTCCGTCCCATCATTAGGAGGGACAGCTGCCCTGTCATTAGGAGGGTGGTAACTAGAGCATAATAGGTGCTAATTAGAGCTATTGTTTAGTCACTAGCCTATAGCAGTCGGCCTCTTGGTAGGAGGGGTCTGGTTAGGTTTAAAAAAAACTCCAGCTTTTGTTGGCTTCTGTTTATTCTTCTCTACAAGAGTCAAGACAGAAGTCAGACCACCAGAGCAAGAATTTTAGCTGAGGAAGCTTCTGCGATTTGAAGCGAAATGTCCTCACGTCAAGCAACCCAGTCCAGTCGAAGATTCAAGCTTCTCTACTATGGAAACCACCTGGACAACTGAGAGCCTACACAGAAAAAGACTCAAGTAAATTAGATCAATTTATTTTGTTGTGCACAGCATATGATTGATTCAGAGTACCTTCTTAGTGTTTTTGGTATCCTTGGAGTTCAGTATTTCCACCAGTTCCTCTTCTGTGAACTCAGCAAACCTCGTTGGCAGACGATTTTCTGCTGTTGTTGACATGTTTGTTGCCATTTTTTCAACCACCGTCTGTCAGCAAGTTCCTGACCTTCGTATGCCGCTCTCTGATTGGCTAGCTGTTGGCAGTAAGCACTAACGCTATTGGTCAGTGAGAACCGATCCAATATAACTTTTGGTCCTAGCGTTTTTGGCACCAAGCATGCCAAAATACAGGTAAATGATGGACAGAAAGGCTAATCTGTGATTGGCTATTGCAATCTGAGTGGAGAATATATATATATATATATATATATATATATATATATATATATATATATATATATATATGGAAACACAGCTGCAGGGGTGGTGGACAAGTGGTTAGTGTACTTGGTTTCAGTGTGTAAGGTTCCCGGTTCAAATCCCACCCCTGCCACATTTGTCCATGTAATGTGGAGTTGCGTCAGGAAGGGCATCCGGCATAAAACTTGTGCCAATTCAACATGCAGATCCACCTTGAATCTGCTGTGGCGACTCCGAGTGCAAAACAAGGGAGCAGCCGAAGGGACTTACTTAATATATAAGGTAACACAGTACCCATATTCTGTATTATGAGTATATGGTACTGTACAAATAGTTTATACACATTTCATATTTCTAAACATTTAGAAAGGATCAAAAGCTGCTATATATATATATGAAAGCATTAAGCACAGTTGCTTAGTGGTTAGCACTGTTGCCTCACAGCAAGAAGGTCATGGGTTTGATTCCCACCTGTGGCCTTTCTGTGTGGAGTTTGCATTTTCTCCCCGTGTTTGCGTGGGTTTCTTCTGGATGCTCCTGTTTCCTCCCACATGTAAAGACATGCAAGTTAGGTGAATTGGAAACTTTATAAATGTCCAGGTCTCCCTTGCAAAACAGGTCTCGATCTCAATGGAACTAACCTGATTAAATAAAGGTTAAAATTAAATTAAATCATTATAAATAAATATATAAAAAAAGTACAATATTTACCCACTTTTCATCTTTTAAAAAATACATTTGGTTTTAATGGTTGTTGTTGGTCATTTGACTGCTCCCATTTGTTGAGGTTCACCACACCAGATCCAGCAAGGATACGCTTTCGGAACTGGCACAGCTTTCACTTCAGATGGCCTTCGTGATGTAACTCGAGTGTTACCTGGAGAAGCACACACAGCTTCTGGTCTTCCAAAGATGTCTCCCATCCAAGTACAATCCAGGACCTACTATGCTTTGGGCAGTATTTCACTGGGTTGCTACAGCGTGCAGCCCAGGGAGGAAATACTTGATTTCATGGGCACAATTCCCTTGCTTGAGTTGCATGTCAGAGATTGCATGGCACAAAAATTCTGAACTGTTCAAAGTTGGCAAGAGCTATCGCTGCCGTTATGCAACCTTCTGAATGTACTTGTTGGGACTCCGAAAGTACAAGATTCACAAGAGAACAGTGAGAGTGTGAGCCATAAAACTTCATTGTGAGTGAATTGAGAAAAAAATTCTGATTGACATTACGAGTGCTAGACACACATCAGCTGCTGGGGAGCCAGCCAGAATAGCGGAGATGACCTGAGAGGAACAGTCACTTCTGGAAGTGACCATGCTGTTGCCAGCTTGGCCGTGCACGCAGTTGCACCTGGCTAAAGGACTCCCATCCATGCAATCTGCGAATATGCGGCTCTCCAGTGGTTCATTCTCGGCTCCTGATTGAACAACGCTCCAGCACGGGATGTTAATTCTTCACAAGAGGAGAGCACCCGACACAGCTGTTCCAGGACAGACAGCACTTTGTGGTGTTTAATTTTTTGTCATTTGGAGTGCTCTCTCTCTCTCTGTCTTTTTCTCTCCAAGGACAAGAGGCGGACTTGTGTGATATGCATGCCGTGGGGACAGCGCATGAACAGTGAGGAAACATGACATCATACTTTCAGACCACAGCGAACTCTTCTCAAATTCAGCTCCTCCTAGCACATATGTGTCTTTAAATCAGGAAAGTCCTTCTACTAAATGCAGCTCTCTGTGCTGCTATGGAAATGTGACGTCATCTGTCTATCTGACCCAAAAATCCATGGGACACCAATGTATTTTGGTGTATTGGTAAAATTTGGTAAAATTTGCTAAAAGCCTAACTATTTGAATGGCCTAAGCAGTAGATCACCCCTCTGAGTCTGGTCTGCTTGAGGTTTCTTTCTCATTATCGTCAGAGAGTTTTTCTTTACCACTGTCACATGTGTGCTTGCTTAGGGTGGTTGCTAAAGTTAGATCTTACGTATGGCAGCATTGTTGTGATTTGGCAAAGGATAGGGATCTGTGGGATGAGCTGCTTGCTCTGCTGCCACTGTGAACCAGACCCAGATAAGTGGTTAAACATGAATGAATGAACTAATCCATTTGCTCCATAACTCATGGTGTGACATAGCCTGATATACTGCCTCCCCACTCCAAGGACACAGGAAGAGGATGTTGTGTCAAATCAACATGCAGATCCATCTCGGATCTGCTATGACAAAAAAAAAAAAAAAAAACAACAAGGGAAAAGCCAAAGGGACTATGATATTGCTGAATAAAACAAAGCAAATGAAAGGACACACACCCTTGAAAGTTGCGGGAGGTCGCTGCGTCACGGAGAAGAAGCTGGCCCACCATGTGGAGAAGCGCTGTGCGCTGATCTTGAACTGAGGAGAAAAGGATCATATAAGCGGGGGATCATATACTGGTTGTTCCCAGGAGGAGTGGACAGTGGACCCCACATATTTTCCAGACACAGCTGCCTTTCCTGTAGGGTCACTCCCCTGGATGCCACGTCACAGGGAAGAGGCTCTTCCAACACGTGAATGAATGCTGCACATGGATCTTGGAGCTGAGGACAAAAATATCATATAAGGGGGGATACACTGGTCATTCCCAGGTGGAGAGGACAGTGGATCCAGCAGGGATATTATATTCTGCAAGTCAGTTTTGTTCCGGTTTTATTTTCCTCCCTCCATGGAGCCAGACCTATTTAGCCAGGCTTAAAAAGCCTAAATACATAAGCCAGGCTTATGTATTTAGGCTTTTTTATTATTAATACTTATTCACCCCCCCCCCCCAAAAAAAAAAATAGTGTGTGTGTGGGGGGGGGGGGTGAATAAGGCCCTGGTTGGGGGGTCAGAAGCTGAAGGGACCTAAATGACATGGTGAGACAGTGAATGGCTTCATTTATTAATATCGGCAACATAAACATTTTATTTGCTGTTGTTGTAAATTGCATTGATCATTCAATAAATCTATCGATCTCGAGAATACAGAAGTTTTTGTTCTTGATGTTGTACTAAGCAATAGTTTATTATTAACAAATTGTGTCAGTCTATTCAAAGTACCTATATTTCAAGACCTTCATCCACCCATTCAATTTTGAACTATGGTGTATGACATACAGTTGACACGATATATTTACATCAACCTACATCGATGTTCAGGCCAAGGCTTTTCCATAGTTATATTAATAATATGAATAAGAAAAGCTTAAAAAAGACTGCAACAATTTGACACAGGTGAGATTATATTTGATCATTCCACTCCAGCAGTAAGCTGTGGCTGATGGTGCATCAGAAAAAAGTTGAACCATGTAGAGTTTCTCCAATGACAGCCACAAAAGCGTATAACTCCTTCATGGCATTCTTGCACAGTCATTCAGTTTTTGAAAGCTGCTTACTCCAGACAAATTTGCCATACAGTACCACAAAGTGTAATATTTAATCAGAAAAATTATGTCTTATTGTGAATATTTCAGTCAACTTGTCTGATAAGTTTTTTGTTTTTTTATTTATTTGATTGTCTGCAGAAATTGTCCTATTGCTATGGTATGTATATTAGAAAGCCATGTCAGGTCATTTCTGACTCCAGACATATATTACCTTGTGTTATTGTGATATTTTTAATCACAAAAATATGTCCAACCATAAATTTGTCAATCTACTCCTACTACAGCTGTCCCCCCCATAAGAAGGTGAATAGTACGGAAGTAGAAAAGGCAGGATGATGTGAAGAGAGTAAATCACAAAGTGCAAGAGATTCGTAAGCATGAAGTGAGGCAAGCTTTGAAGAGGATGAAGAGTGGAAAGGCAGTTGGTTCAGATGGCATTCCAGTGGAGGCATGGAAATGTCTATGAGAGATGGCAGTGGAGATGGTGAAGAAGACAGTGCAGGCAGGATGGAGTGGGTGGAGAAAGGTGGTAGGAGTGATTTGTGACCAACGAATATCTGCAAGAGTGAAAGGGAAAGTTTACAAGACAGTAATGAAACCAGCCATGTTGTACGGCTTAGAGACAGTGGCATGAACAAAAAAGACAGGAGGCAGAGCTGAAGATGTTGTGATTCTCTTTGGGAGTAATGAGAATTCTTCACGGACTGGCACCTCCAAACCCAGCTGACCTAATTAAACCTTACGTACCGGCCCGGGCTTTGCGTTCTCAGGGTGCAGGACTACTTTGTGTCCCTAGGTTGAATAAGAGGTCTGTGGGGTCATATAGAGCTTTCTCTTCTCTCCCTGCATATAATAAAATAGTCAGATTCTGTAGAGACTTTCAAGTCCAGACTTAAGATGCACTTATTTTCCCTTTCGTATGTCTAGCATACTGGCATAGTATACTGTAGTTCTATGCTTTTCACTCTTTTAATTAATTTTATTAGGAAATTTATTAGGGTTAGTAAGGTTAGACCTTACTTGTGTGAAGCGCCTTGAGTTAACTCTGTTGTGATTTGGCGCTATATAAATGAAAATAAATTGACAACATTAAGAATTAACATATCAGAGGGACAGCTCAGGTGGGAGGGTTTGGAGACAAAGTCACAGAGGTGAAATTGAGATGTTCATCTGCAAATGATTCTTCCTGCACCATCCCACAAGGTCCTCCACTAGGCCCACTGGGTCCACTTCTCCCATCTGGACATCCCTAATGCACCCCACAATTGCAGTGTCATCAGAGAACTTCTGCATATGGCATGACTGCTCACCATCACTCACACTGGCTGTCACCGGGGGTTGCAGGCTGGTCACAGTGGGGTCTCTATGGTTGGAACAAACAGGTGCGCAAGTCTATTGAACTGTTTAAAACACTTGCAACTGTTGTGTGACCAGATAAAAGATACATGGGTCTCATAATTGGTCTGATTAACTCTCATAGGTCCCAGCCCACTGCCAACCTGATCCCATTCATCGTAATAGACTCTCAATTGACTCTTCATGGGGTTGCATCACTGATCATGGATATTAACATATATTTCACTTGCACAATTCAGTCACAATGCACGCTTGATGTAAATGCAAATAACAGATCAAACTAGAGACCAGCCAAGACTTGTGAGAGTTGACAACATGTCATGATCTTGAAGGTCTTATTTGGGTCTAAGTCTGGTATAAACGGGGCATGTAAGTGGTGTACAGGGGGAACAATACAGGAGACAGTTCCCTGTGGAATTTATATATATCAAGCTGTACTTGATGTTCTTCCTCTCCTTTTAAATCATATTATTAGCAACAAAACAGGTGTCTCTACATCTAAATTCTGGGTCTGTTTGTGAAGCACACGGGTAGCTGTCGGCTACCACTTAAGTAATTTCTTTGCGTCCGTGTTGATCTACTGCCGATGATCAAATGCCTTAGGTGCTGGTATTTCCGGCTGACTGATTGTGTTCTTGTTCTCTCTGTCCGAGGCACTGATGAACACTGTAAGGACAAGAGCCCTGCATCCAGAGGACATGCATCTGCGTAAACATGTAGAGAAGTTACCTTACTGAGATGGCCTCCCAATGTGTAGATCTGGGTTGGATTCCTATATTTATATCTTTGAACAAGAAACTTTATCTGGATTGTCTCAGTCCACCCAGATGTCTTGGCTGGAGAAATAACTTGTATATGGCAAGTGTCCCATCGAGGAGAAGTTGTAGTCTCTCATTCATTTCATGATACAAAATTTTGAGATAAGCACCAATGGGCCTCTGGACTAAGAAGATTAAAAGAATACAAGGTTATATGTCTCTCCTCACTTGATGAGGTTGGGCATCTAAAAAAAAAGATGTTCTTCCAAAGAAGAAGAAGAGCCTTTATTTTCATTGTACATATATTCATTCATACAACAAAATTTGTCCTCTGCTTTCAAAACATCCCAATTACAGTTAGACACAATCCAACCACTAGGAGCAGTGGGCTGCAATAGTCCAGCGCCTGGGGACCAATTCCAGATGTAGAGAAAGGAGCAGACCCTAAATAAACTAGTTGGTGCAGTCTTTCTGATTTGTTTGTACCCATCTAGACATGCTGCTATAGTGTGAGAGTAGAAATAACATAGGGACTGTTGCCTGAACATACTGTTCAATTCTTCTCTTTACAGGCACCTCTCATTTTTACAAATGAATGTCCCGACATAACCTAAGGGCCCCTTCACACATACAACATGATGTTGGGAAAAAAAAGCAGAAACCGGAAGAAAATCTACAAACAGAAAATGAAATGGGAAACCGCAAAACATTCCACCTGCTATCGAGAGGGACACACAGTCAGACAGGCGTGCACGATACAGCAGCGATGGTTTTGTGCACACTCGTGCACAAACACAGTGCGAGCAGCTGGAATGTGTTGCACCACATCGCGCCGCTGCTGTGGGAAAAAAAAGAAACACAGTATAAAAAATCACCACAATTTATTAAATCCCTTTTATTGAGCGGGCAATTTTCTGTTCCTCGGTATATGACCCATGGTCACAGACGTACAGTCATGAAATGACATGAATGAAGCAGTGCGCTCCCATCATGTCCACATCTGCTGGCCCGGACTGTCGAGCCGGCCCTGCGCGTGTGACCAGCAAGCGGCACACATGTCCAGCGAGCGGTGCACCAAAGGAGAGACACCGCATCATGTGGACCATAGCTCACGTGGTGACGTGACATTCAGATTGCCAGCTGAGTGTTCACATGGTGAGATGGTCCTTTTAACATGGAGCAGCCTGCCGGTGTGTGCACTAATATACTTGTACTTAATATACCTGGCTCTGTTCTCTGTGTTTTTAATGTAGCATGTCGTGTGCTGTCACTGAGTGGCTGGCCGGCGATCAGTTGAAAGGCGCCATGCAGTGCTGTGTGCACTCAGACATGGCTGGCTGGTCCCTATGTGATCTTGTCTGTACATAAATATCAGCATGTCATGCAAGTGTGCCCCCCTCCACCCCACACGCCAAGTGTTGAGGGGGGAGCCAACACACTGGCATGCTACATGTTCGGGGGGGAGCGGGAGAAATGCGACACACACATGCCACATATGTTAGGGGAGTGGGGTGCGATACACAGGCAAACCACATGTGTTGGGGAGGTGGAGTTCAGCACAGCCACATCCATGTGCGTTGCTTGATGACACCACACTCGTGGGAAACTTAGAGAATTTTCACGAACAACTCGAATGTGGTCAGCTGCTCTCAACTCTCGTAGTATGAATAGCCCCACCTTTTCTAAGTGTCCAGCGAGCAGTATTGGATGTTTGGGTGTGATACCTGGAATTTGGCCGACACCTGCCAAGAGGGGGATCGAATGAGCACTCGCAGGGCAGTCGCTGTCTTTCGGCCACTGGTGTGTGCTAATGGTTGTAGCGACAGCTGTACGAGGCATTTGAGGCGGCTCTGATTTTTCACAAGCGGCATGCAATTCCTCCTCTGTGCGCCGGTCAGCTTCAGTCATGTTGTGTGTGAAGGGGCCCTAATATGTGTTATCAGCTGAGAGTCAGGAATACCTCTCTCACCATCCGTGTGTATGACTTTGTTGATAATCATGCTAATTTGAAGTAAAACAAACATTCTATAGCACTTTGCAAGATGTACTTTGAAAACTTAAAGCCAAGCCAAAGATGGGGTTTGTACTTCAATTCAAATTTGCTGACCAAAATTTAAAGCCTGGGCTCTAGGGACTGATAAAGTAAATAGATATTAAATGTTAATGCTTTAAAAAGTCATAACTGCAACACTAATATTTGACTTTGGTTGTCCTCTTGGTAGTTTTGCTGATACAAAACTGTTCTGTAAGGTTTATTTTGTGCAATATGCGCACACTGTAAAAGAAAAAAAGCTGTGTCATGTCCAGCTCTTTTTATGAATGTGGTGAGGTGGTTGGTGTGACAGAAAAAGATGAAGAGGACAGAGTGAAATGTTAAAAAATCATCTATAAACAGTGCCTTATGTCCTCACTTTCTTCCAGCTCATCGTTTATCATATTAAATGCCCTGAAACTGGAGGAGGATTTAGCTGACATTGAAATTATACTAATAAGACAAAAAAAAAAAAAATGTCTGGAAGTTTCGAAAAGTTGCTTAAAAATACAGAAAATCATATTGATCTGAGAGGTATCGTTATGTTTAAGAAACCAAAAATGAGGACCATTGCAAACTTATTATTCCAGTTAAATCAATGAATTATGTAACAGTTGTAGGACATCAATCGCTTCCATCCCACCGTGTCCTCTGGATCTCCGCCGTGAGAGGAGATCCAGAGGACACGGTGCAGGAGAAAATACACTGGATTGGGATTTATGCTTTCCCTATGAGAATTAACAATTTACCATTCATTTAAATATCATTGAATCATTTGTTAAATGTCTCCATTTAACTTATTACAGCAATCCCAATGTGTGCCAACACTAACTAAATAATATTACAAACACTTGTATAAGTTTTACTTTAAAGTATTTATATGAGATCAATGACAATGCCCTTATTGTTGAAAGGTAGAAGACACTGGAAGCAATATTTCTTGCTGTGATGACTGCGATTCCACAGTATTCTTTTAATAAGGTCATGGAAACTGACATTTACTTATTTCTATCAAAGCCAAGTGGGGTCAAACATCAAATGTTGAAAAAGACCATAAAATGTGTTCATCCGTTTACATTCATGGTGGGCCTTTTCCACCCAAAAGCTAAATTAGTTTATTGCTGAAAACATTTTTGTGCTGAGAGGAAGAGCTAGAGCAAAACGTGCATATCTGAAATACGTGTACATGATAATTAATTTTATTCAGTGTTAAGTGACATTGTGCATGATGACTACATCTACTAATGTGCTATTTGTGTCATGTTGAAATTCGGCGGAGAGGAAAATCTGATCATTATCACAAAGCAGCATGAAGTCTATGTTGGACCTGAGCCTGTGGGAGCTTTTTATTGTTAGTTTCCTCTGCACTACATTTGATTTACTGGTTTGTGGAAGGAACATATTCTCACAGCTATTGAAACAAAATCCGGCAAACACCAGCTAAAGTGCAAGCTGAGTCTATCTCATTCAGGGAGCATACTCTTTTTTATTTTGTGATCCCCATCATTATTGCAATAAGCACACAGGATAATCACATAAGTAATGTTTGATATTAATGGGTATAATAGAAATAAATTCTTCATGTGTTTAAAATGGCTAAGTAAGAATATATCACTCCTTAACGCTGCTAATGTAGCCTGAGCAAGTGATGGTCCTGTGTGCTGCTACAATACTGTAAAACCTGAGACTTTAGTCAAGTGAAATCTGGAAGCATGCACTAGTGCTGCTCTTCACAGCATCCATAGCACCTTAGATGTTTAACCATCGAGGTAGAAAACTGCACAATTCCCACAACTCTATAATAACAATCTATCTGGGGCACAGAGAAAAACGCCAGTTGTCCAAAATGTCAAAGTTGACAGTCTCCCAAAATAACCGCTCCTTTGACGTCAAATCACAGATTAGCCAGATTGTTAATTCAGGTATTTTGCCACAAAATATTTACTACCACCAATATATAATACAGGCAAGCAACTCAGATGTATGCAGGGGTGTGAGCTTGATAACAGAGCTACAATTTTGTTTCCCGGTAATAGCTTTGTCAGTCATTGGGTAGAGTTGGTTTTAGGTCATGATATCAAGTTTAAAATACGATATAGAGAACTCAGCTATTTTCTCCAGATTTACCACTTGGTTGAAATGTGTTTTAAACACACACACATGTAGAACCAGGTTATTTCAGCAGACCACACGTGAATAAGATTTCAACTACAAAACTTGATAGAATCACTGAGACAAATATCAAATCTATTTATTTATATACTGTATACTGTACTGAGTATTCAAATCCAATTACATTTGTTCTTCAAATCTGATTGGATAATCGTGTGAGATTTCCAACCATAAAATATAGCATTGATGGTGGCACAATTTTCGACTGTTTCACATTTGATGTATTACTCCGCACCCTGACCGCGTTGCTAGGCAGATGTCATTAATGGCACTGTCAGCTGAGAGCGAGGGAAACTGGTGGAGGATGCCAAAATGGGTGAATTTAATCTATCATAGGAAGGTACTGATGTGGATTCTGATGCAAAATTAGTCAATGCAGTTGACCAGATGAAGATGCTGTTGCTACGGTATGCTTTATATGTAAATATTTCAATTACTGTTGTGATAACCGATAAATACAATATTTGATGACTCTGGACCAGAAATCTACAACCCCAGTTCCAATAAAGTTGGGACATTGTGTAAAATGTAAATAAAAAGAGAATACAATGATTTTGAAATCCTCTTCAACCTATATTCAATGCAATACACCACAAATACAAGATATTTAATGTTCAAACTGATAAACTTTATTGTTTTTGTGCAAATATTTGCTCATTTTGAAATGGATACCTGCAACACGTTTCAAAAAACCTGGGACAGTGGTATGTTTACCACTGTGTTACATCAACTTTCCTTCTAACAACACTCAATAATCATTTGGGAAATGAGGACACTAATTGTTGAAGCTTTACATTTTCCCATTCTTGCTTGATGTACGACTTCAGTTGTTCAACAGTCTGGGGTCTCCGTTGTCATATTTTGCGCTTCATAATGCGCCACACATTTTCAATAGGTGACAGGTCTGGACTGCAGACAGGACAGTCTAGTACCCGCACTCTTTTACTGCGAAGCCACGCTGTTGTAACACATGCAGGATATGGCTTGGCATTGTCTTGCTGAAATGAGTAGGAACGTCCCTGAAAAAGGCGTTGCTTGGATGGCAGCAAGTGTTGCTCCAAACCCTGGATGTACCTTTCAGCACTGATGGTGCCATCACAGATGTGTATGTTGCCCATGCCATGGGCACTAACACACCCCCATACCATCACAGATGCTGGCTTTTGAACTTTCTGCTAGTAACAACCTGGGTGGTCTTTTTCCTTTTGTCCAGAGGACACAACGTCCATGATTTCCAAAAACAATTTGAAATGTGGACTCATCAGACCGCAGCACACTTTTCCACTTTGCATCTGTCCATTTCAAATGAACTCGGGCCCTGAGAAGGCAACGGCGTTTCTGGATGTTGTTGATGTATGGCTTTTACTTTGCATGGTAGAATTTTTGCTTGCACTTGTAGATGTAGCAACGATCTGTGTTAACTGACAATGGTTTTCTGAAGTGTTCCTGAGCCCACGCGGTAAGAACCTTTACACAATGATTTTGGCTTTTAATGCAGTACCGCCTGAGGGATTGAAGGTCACGGGCATTCAATGTTGGTTTTCGGCATTGCCGCTTACGTGGAGGAAGTTCTCCAGATTCTCTGAATCTTCTGATTTTATTATGGACTGTAGATGATGGAATCCCTACATTCCTTGCAATTGAACATTGAGAAACATTGTTCTTAAACTTTTGGACTATTTTTTCATGCAGTTCTTCACAAAGTGGTGATCCTCACCCCATCTTTGCTTGTGAACGACTGAGCCTTTTAGGGATGCTCCTTTTATGCCTAATCATGACACTCACCTATTTCCAATTAGGTGTTCTTAGAGCATTCATCAACTTTACCAGTCTTTTGTTGCCCCATCCCAACTTTTTAGAAACATGTTGCGGGCATCCATTTCAAAATGAGCAAATATTTGCACAAAAACAACAAAGTCTATCAGTTTGAACATTAAATATCTTGTCTTTGTGGTGTATTAAATTGAATATAGGTTGAAGAGGATTTGCAAATCATTGTATTCTGTTTTATTTACATTTTACACAACATCCCAACTTCATTGGAATTGGGGTTGTATAAAATTACAGTCTGAGTTGAATCTTTCTATTTCTATCTTTGAGGAGATAGATGATAAACTTTTCTTTTTTCTTTTTTCTTTTTTTTTGTAGAAAATGATGACCCTTATGACTTTGACATTGATTGTGTGGGTCATGAGCAAAGGACCCAGATAATCTGCTTCCATTAATGTACATGACAGTAGATACATCCACCGATGAGGGTGAGGACCCAAAAAGCTTACAAATACAACCTTATCCAAAGAAAGAAAGGAAAAAGTATTTTTAAAAAAAAACAGACTGATAGCTTTTTCAAAGGTATTTTTTCCTCCCACACAATTTGGAGATTATAGACAAAGGAGGCTACTGAGATTGTTCCTATGCCCATTTCAAATTCAGAAACTTTAGATGCTGTCAAGACACCTTTCGTGTCCTGGAAACCATTTTTCACTGACCAGGTGATTGAACATATTGCTTTCTACACCAATCTGTTTTCTTCCTGGGGAAAAGGAGATTCAAGCAACAACCCTGCTGATGCTGAAGGTTTTTTGTTTGTTTTTTTCATTCTGTTTTGTTAAATTTTGTTTTGTTTTTCCATACACTCAGATATGGGTTCTTTCAGTTTCCATCCAGAGTAAGCTGGTGTGCCATAGCTCACATGACAACCTGCTTGTAATAATTGTGCTTTTAAAAAGGCTTTGAATGCTGAGCCGGTTTATTCAGTTTAATGATAGCCAGGAATATAATGACAGTGCTGACAGACTCTGCAAGATATTGCCCCTTTCGGAGATCCTCCAAAACCAGTGTCTTCTGATTCTCGAAGCTTATAAGCACAGTGTAGATGAGGTGATGGTGGCATACAAAGGCAATGGGGTACATGATTTGAAGCAATATATACCAAATAATCTGGACAAGTAGGGGTTTTAAATTATTCTGCAGAGCCAGTTATTTTGGAATTGTCGATTATCTGATGCAATATCAAGGATCATCCACTTTTTGCAATGTGGAACTTAGCGTGGAAGAGCAGAAGCAATCCCTGACAGCCAAACTGGTGACGACATTCTCACACTATCAGAGCTCTTCAACCAACATCTAATATGTATTGTGATAACTTTGTACTTTGGCCAACTCACTCTGACCACAGGGACACGCAACCTCTGTTCAAAAGATGTGCCAAGATGGAAGTGAAGAAATTATTCAGTTTTCCTGTCCTAAATACACATATACAAGGGGGTGCTGATAGGTTCCTGGCTTTGCATGGAAAGAAGAGAGCCAGAGTTATGAAATAATACATTCATTCAACATATTCCCCCCTAAGGCTGATGCACTTGTTGCAACTTTTCTAGACCATTCAAGTACAATTCCTTTGGTTGGGCATCAAACTACCTCTCAGCATCATGTTTGATGTCAGAAATGTCCTCAAAATGATGTCCCTTCAGGTGTTTCTTCATGTTTGGGAACAGATAATAGTGCAAAGGGGCCATGTCAGGTGAGTAGGGGAAATGGTGGACCAACTGGAAATGCAGGGTGTTCAATTTGGCAGCCACAACATTGTATGCATATACAGGCACATTTTCCTACAGAAAAAGGATCCCTTTGGTCAACTTTCCACAGTGTTTCATCTTAATTGCCTCCTTTAGCTTGTTTAGGAGGTTAGGGTAATATTGTCCAGTGATACTACAACTCTGATGTAGGTAGTCCACCAACAGAATACCGCCTTTGTCCCAGAAAACGGATGCCATTCCTTTTTTGTCCGATTTCTGGGTGCGGAACTTGTTCGGCCACAAGGACTCACTGTGCCCCCATTCCTTTGACACTTCCTTGGTCTCAGGATCATACTGTAGATGCGTGTGCCTCTGCCATCACAGCTTATCACTGTTGTTGCAGCACTTATGTTATGCTTCCATTCAATTCACAAGGTGCAATGTACTATGTAATTTTTCCACCATATGTGGGGAGTCATTTTATTTGTATTTACATTCAAAAAAAGCTGTGTTGTTATTCTAAATCTGCCTTTGTGCCAACACAGGCACAGATCAACATTCATCAACCACTTAAAAAAATACACTGAATTTATTTATTAATTTTCTATACCCATTTAGGGTGGTATCTAACTGGACTTCAACAATGTGCAAACGGCATTTGCGAGGGATTTCACAAGATTTCATGTGACATTGCCTGGGTGGCGCTATCTCCTCGCAGGAGTCGGAGGGTGTCACTCGCATGTTTTGAACAGTTCAAAGTTGGCGAATCAACAAATGTCCTCACAAAGTACTTACAGAGCTGTCATAGGAATTGTAAATTGTAGTCTCTGCAGTGGTGGACACAGTTCTGCTAATCCGCTAACCGCTAACTATCGAAGCTAATGTTTTCATTATCGGATTAGCTTTTCAGACAACTTTGAAAAGCATCATCGGACCAATTATCTTCCGATAAATTTTCATCCCATAATTTTTAGATCGTTAATATGTTTTTGCAGGTGAAGTGAATAAAGCATTAACAACACTTAAAGCAATAACAATAATAAAATTATCAAAGATTTTAACACTTACCTATTAAAGGTTTTGTAGCAGAAAACTCTCTCTAGTCTGAGAGTCGAAGAAACTGCTCTATCCTCAACAGTCAGAGAATAACTAGTCACAAGATAAGTCCTCTTAACACCATACCAACTCACCAGCAATATCACCCAAGTCGTCCAGAGGCATACCATTTTAACTTGTGGTTAAAATTTTAACAAAACTAATTTTGGACATTTTATTTAAATTAACGTCACTTCTGAAGTTTTATAAAGTGAAAATATCAGCTATATGTTTTAATTTTAAAGTACTACACTAATTTTGAAGGTTTTAGTGTGGACATGCTGTGCCCAGTGCATTATGGGTAATCTCAGTACAGTCACGACAGGAGAAATGCATTTAAGACGCTCTGATCAGGCTCCATATGGACAACAGCATTGAACTCTTTGTATATTGTGTCTAAAACTCTCATGAATATATTCTCTGGGTTTATAGACATTGTTACTTGTTATTGTGTTTGTGTTAAATGTCAAAAGAAGCTCAGGTTGCTTCTCCAATATTTTCCTGTTTGCTCTATGGTCTCTACTGCCATCTACTGGCCAGTAATGTTCATGGTAGTATTTGCCCTAAGTATTGAGATATCCCATAAATTAGAATTCTGTGCACGCCTGATAGTTGTTGCAGCCTGTTGCTGCAGCTAAAGAAATAAATATACATTTTGGTTGTGTAATGTTCATTTACAGTTGTCATGGATTCTGTTGTTTAAACAGCAGAACTCTCTGGTGCTAAAAAAAAAAAAAAAACTACGCAAAGGATCAGGGGTAAGGGTCTGAGCATCTGGGTGTTCTGTGCCATCTACTGGCATCAGAAGGTTGTCAAATCACAACTTGACTTAGTTATGGTTTTTATAAAGTGCTTTTTTTTTTTTACATATAATTAAAATGACATATTTTACAAAAGCACATTTAAATACCAACACACATGTCACATCACATTAACGTGTTGGTTTTTACATAGAATGAATGACTCAACCAATGAGTGTTAGTGGAGGCTCATTTACCCATAATCCCTTTGGCATCTGTCTGTCTGTTACAAAACTTCAGAATTAGTGCATTATTTAAAACTTGGGAGGAGCTCGGAGTTGAGCAGCTGCTCCTCCACGTCGAAAGGAGCCAGCTGAGGTGGCTTGGGCATCTTTTTCGGATGCCCCCTGGACGCCTCACTGGAGAGGTGTTCCGAGGAAGACCCAGGACATGCTGGAGGGACTATTTCTCGCAGCTGGCTTGGGAATGCCTCGGGGTTCCCCCGGAGGAGCTGTGGGAGGTGTGTGTGGATCAGGAGGTTTGGGTGGCTTTGCTTGAGCTGCTGCCCCCGCTACCCGACCTCAGATGAAGCGGAAGAAAATGGATGGATGGATGTTATATTTTAACTTTGTACAAATGACAGAATTGACATTAATGGAGTTATTCTATCCATATCAATTTTATTTATAAATCAAACCATAAGTCAACACTGCTTTATTTTCCAAGACCTCTGCTTCACAGTGACACTGCTATTGAGTAGAGAGTTGACTTTGTTGTTACAGGGGCTTCCAGCAATGGGCAGGATGCACAGAGACAGAAGTGCTGACTCATTGTTTGGGCCTGTGGTCACCTTTGATGCTAACAGAAGCGATTGTGGTGTTAAAACTCAGAATCAGCTTGTTAGTAGCTGCAAGTGTACCGGAGACAATACTGAAAGTTATTGGTTAGCTGTAGCCTCCATTAAATTTTTGGGTGTGGTTTATCGGTTTAGCTTTATAAAAGATAACGTTTCAGTTAGCTGGTTATCTGTTATCGAAGCTAATTTTTTTGGTTAGCTATGCCCACCACTGAGTCTCCGTGACTCATAATCATCAGACTGTGAATCGTGAAAGTACTTTATGAGAGGTGGATGACAGAAGAAACTATACTTTGAGTGATCAGAGACAAAAATGTGCACAACCTTATAATTTATAGTCAATACATGCAAACCTGTGCTGTTGGACCAACACAGAGTCAGTAGAACCTCCATCAATATATAAACAATGTTCTGTTGACCAAATCTAATAGGAAATAAAGGAGAATGAGTTGTTTATTTGTTTTGTTTATTTTGTTTTTGTGAGACAACAAAAAAACAAAAACGTATCTTTGCATATATTGCTGCTTTCAACAGTAGGGGAGTATGCATTCAATGTATTTGAACAAAAACTACCTCTTACCTTTACAACAGTCTCTGGAAGATCACCAAGGATCTGGAGGCCAGTCTTCAAGTCTTGGGTCTTGGAGATCAATGTCTCCAGTGTGGGTAGAAGGGTTTCATCACTGTGCAGTATTCTCTGAAGAACTGGTACTCCCAATTTGTGATGGCCTTCAACCCAAAATTGTAGGAAATGGTGTTCAGCTCGGCAATTGGGAATTCACAGACACGAGCAACGGCATCATGAAAGGAGTTCCATCTGGTCGTGCATGGGACAAGGAGCTTCCTTTCAATGACTTCATCCACGATCTCTGCAGCCACTGTGGAACAATCAATCAATCAATCAATCAATTTTATTTATATAGCGCCAAATCACAACAAACAGTTGCCCCAAGGTGCTTTATATTGTAAGGCAAAGCCATACAATAATTACGAAAAAACCCCAACGGTCAAAACGACCTCCTGTGAGCAAGCACATGGCGACAGTGGGAAGAAAAAACTCCCTTTTAACAGGAAGAAACCTCCAGCAGAACCAGGCTTAGGGAGGGGCAGTCGTCTGCTGGGACTGGTTGTGGCTGAGGGAGAGAACCAGGAAAAAGACATGCTGTGGAGGGGAGCAGAGATCAATCACTAATGATTAAATGCAGAGTGGTGCATACAGAGCAAAAAGAGAAAGAAACACTCAGTGCATCATGGGAACCCCCCAGCAGTCTAAGTCTATAGCAGCATAACTAAGAGATGGTTCAGGGTCACCTGATCCAGCCCTAACTATAAGCTTTAGCAAAAAGGAAAGTTTTAAGCCTAATCTTAAAAGTAGAGAGGGTGTCTGTCTCCCTAATCCAAATCTCCAGCTGGTTCCAGAGGAGAGGAGCCTGAAAGCTGAAGGCTCTGCCTCCCATTCTACTCTTACAAACCCTAGGAACTACAAGTAAGCCTGCAGTCTGAGAGCGAAGCGCTCTATTAGGGACCTCGTAGTACCATATCACCCCAAGATAAGATGGGACCTGATTATTCAAAACCTTATAAGTAAGAAGAAGAATTTTAAATTCTATTCTAGAATTAACAGGAAGCCAATGAAGAGAAGCCAATATAGGTGAAATATGCTCTCTCCTTCTAGTCCCTGTCAGTACTCTAGCTGCAGCATTTTGAATTAACTGAAGGCTTTTCAGGGAACTTTTAGGACAACCTGATAATAATGAATTACAATAGTCCAGCCTAGAGGAAATAAATGCATGAATTAATTTTTCAGCATCACTCTGAGACAAGACCTTTCTAATTTTAGAGATATTGCGCAAATGCAAAAAAGCAGTCCTACATATTTGTTTAATATGCGCATTGAATGACATATCCTGATCAAAAATGACTCCAAGATTTCTCACAGTATTACTAGAGGTCAGGGTAATGCCATCCAGAGTAAGGATCTGGTTAGTCACCATGTTTCTAAGATTTGTGGGGCCAAGTACAATAACTTCAGTTTTATCTGAGTTTAAAAGCAGGAAATTAGAGGTCATCCATGTCTTTATGTCTGTAAGACAATCCTGCAGTTTAGCTAATTGGTGTGTGTCCTCTGGCTTCATGGATAGATAAAGCTGGGTATCATCTGCGTAACAATGAAAATTTAAGCAATGCTGTCTAATAATACTGCCTAAGGGAAGCATGTATAAAGTGAATAAAATTGGTCCTAGCACAGAACCTTGTGGAACTCCATAATTAACCTTAGTCTGTGAAGAAGATTCCCCATTTACATGAACAAATTGTAATCTATTAGATAAATATGATAGTATGTCAACACATATACATGTTGCATTGCCACAGTTACTTTTCACATGTATTAAATACTCTACATGGTATATAAAATTCACTTCTACAATAAACAAATCTCAACTGTTTGAAAGAAGAATATCATATAAAAATGTGGACATATTGGGGTAAGTCAACCACTGTGCATGCAAAGGTTAGCAATTTCTGGGTGCTGGTCCCAAGCTCGGATAAAGAGGAGGGTTATTATGTCTGGAATGACATGAGGCGTCAATTGTGCCAAATCAAATATCCACATTACATGTTGGCTTTACAGTACAGTTCACTTGCGGACAAGGATAACATCCAACAGTGGTCCTGTTGTCCAGCAAGGGATTGACAGAAGCTGTTTTGACAGTGAATAGAAGGAGAGGAGGAAGACATGTCTGAAGGTAGCAGCAGAGGAAGAAGGGGAGAATTGTGGAGGTGAGCCTCAGAACATTAAATGTTGGCAGTATGAGCTGATTGATATGACGGAGATCATAAAAGTAGACATACTCACAAGAGACCAAGTGGAAAGGGAGTAAAGCCTGACTCCCACTCCCAATTTTTACTGCAGACTGACATACACATTCCAGATATGACAGCAGCAGCCTGAAGTTATATGCCACACAATTATCAACAGATCACTGTCAGCTACAAGCAGCTTTGATGGCAGCACCACGTGCTCACAATGATGCTGTGTGCAGTGTATGCGCTTGTGTCTGTGCTTATAAAAACACGTTACAAAGCTAAAATGTATGTTCACATCTGAAACATTGTTTTTTTCTTCTCTGCAGCATGCCTTTCATGAGATTATGGGTGTATATTATATTTTCAGGGTTTAAAAGAGGTCAGCACGTGGTGAGGGTTTGAACTGCACACACACTGACATAAATAACAAAATCTGCATTGTATTTTCATTTTAGTTTACATTATAGCATGGTATCATCAAAATAACTGAACTGGCCAATCCACATTCAAGCAGACAGTATTTAATACAAGAAACACTGGCAAAATAATAACAAAACCATATAGCAATGGCAGCTGTACATATTAAAGGGGAACTATTCAACACTTTTACCTTAATTTTACAGTTTAGTAGCAATTATAATCATTAAATGACTTATTTGGGGGACAATGAGGGCTCTCTCTCCCCCACCAATGGTCTCATAGCAGAAAACCAGTCTTGTGTAGCGGATATTTGATAAAGTCTCCACACGGGGGACCAAAAGATGTAACTTAATTACAAAGCCTCGCAACGGGGGACCATAAAGATGTAACATTTAGCAAATTTACGGATATTCAGGCCTCACACGGAAGCACCAAAAGATATAACCATTTAGTTAAATCTAGATCAACTCACACCAGAGCACCATAAGAGGGTAGTGAATAAGCAGTTAAACTTCCAAATTGAATTAGATCAGATTAGGCCCCATCTGATGAGTCACCAAAATAATTAACAATTTAGGGTTTAATACTTATTTAATTATTACTTGGGGCACCACCTATTTATAGCATAGGTACTTTAATTTAAACATTCATTAGTTCATCAGTCTCAGTTTAATTTAATCAGTCTCAGTCAGTCTCTGATCTGAAAGTCTGAATTCACAATACAGTTGACCAAGGGTTTCCTTCTGAACACAAAATGAACCACAGCAGAAATATTTACACTTTATTTGCAAGTACACAAGAAATGAACAGTTTACTGGCATTTTTGTGGACAGTGATTAAATAACTTCATTGACGTACACAATGCTTACTAACTCATGAGATGCTGAAAGAGAGAGAGAGATAAAGCTTAAAGACTTTAAGGGAATAAATCTGATTAGAATTTAGAGATGAAATTTGAAGCCAATTATCAAGAAAAATATTAAACAAACATATGAATATGCTTAAAAGAAAGCCACTTTGTATCCATTGACAACAAACCCTTTCCTGGAACATTTAACTGGGTCACTTAGCTGGTCCATTGAGATGGTGGTTCGGAGGGATCCGTCCGTCCGCCCGTCGTGCTCACTTGGGTAAAGGGTTAACTCAGTGGTCTCCCCACATGATCCCAAAGACTTGTGTCGGCTTTACCAACAGGATGGCTGATGGTTTGAAATCAGCACTGTCGTCAGCTTGCAGGAACCCAGAGGCAGTAGGTGTTTGTTAAAAATGGTTTCTGGTAGCTTTTAAAAAGTTTGTTGAAGCCAGATTAAAAATCTTTGTGAATTTAGGAAAAAGTTAAAACTTTAAAACCAATGAATAAACAAAATAGCTGACAGAAAAGGAGAGTTGCTTTTCTGTAAGTTCGCTCTTAATTTGAAAACTTCAGCTGGGACATTCTCTTAAAAATTCTAAAGACTTGACGCACCTTAAAGCGTCAGATTAAAACTTTGTTAAAATGATTAAAGTGAACAAAGAATGAATGCCACATGGTAGCTTTAGCTTAGCTTAGCTTAGCAATGGGGCCTTGGCCCAAGAATAAAAATTAAATGTTTAACAAAGAAGAGAGAGAAGAAAAAGAAGCAGCATTGCCAGCGGGGAAGAGAGGGCGGCAAGACTCTGTTCTAACTTTTTAAAGGGGACTGACGTCACCAAACTCCACCCATTTAGGGTGTGTAGTTTCACATAAAACTTCATGTGGTCACAGTGCAGACACAAATGATTCAATTATTTAAACACATTAACTATTTTGGTATAGTATTGTTTTAAGACACTCAAATGAAGATACATTATTAATCATCACTTAAACACATCCTTTCGATAAACTGAATACTTCACCATTAACATAATGCAGACAGAAAGATCACTTTTAAACACACATCAGGAGGAACACATATCAATTAAATGGAATGATTATATGCAAAGCATTTTGTTTTATTAATTAATACAAACAGCATTAGAAGTCTTTAGATGTGAATAAAAGAAATACTGATGCAATTCTTTTTATTTTAAGCAAAAGGTCTTTTACTTTGCTTAGACCCAAGTATAATAGCTGGTTATAAAGACTCAAAGATTTATGGCCATGTCTTGTCATGGGGGAAGTTTTGCAGTCTTGAGAGGTTCTGGCCTTAGCATGAGGCCATAAAGGTTGGTTCTCCTGGCCTGGAGAAACTCAGATTCTGGTGTGAAGCTATTATAATGTCATGTAATGAATAATGACCAAAAATTCACTGACAAAAAGGCAAGGGCTCCCCTTTGAAGAACTTTGAATTTTAGTTTTGCTGTGAATCCCAGTGTTGGCCCACGGGGGATGTCTCCAAGCTTATCTTAAGATCTCCAGATGACTTAGGAATTTCTCAACTGAGAGGGAAAACACAGTCTTTGTCTGCAGTTCAAAACTCATGTTTTTGTTGAGACAGTATTCATGTATTTACAGTATTTAATTAGGGTGAATCGAGGCCATGCGCTACAGTTGCAACATCAAGGATGATGGCCCGCTGTCTTCTGAATGAGAGTCTTGACTCCTGCAAGAAACACAGACTGCTTTACGGCACTACAACATATACAGTATCAGTGTTTGGAATAACGTCATTTAAAAGAATGGTGTTAGATAACGCCGTTATTTTTTCAGTAAAGGGGTAGTCTAACTAATTACTTTTTCCGTCGTTACAACGCCGTTAACATTGCTGGATGTTAAATGTGGTGCGCTACTATACATTGATTGAATAAACTGTGTAATCTGAGCACCCCTGGCTCACAGCTAGTGAGGAGATGAGTTTAATAACGAGGTACGCGATTGGCTCAGGCAGAGTCATGTTTCATGGTAGCCAATCAGAGTGAGTGTTTTAACACACATGCCAGCACATGTGCCTCACACACAACAACAACTAAACAGATTCAATGAAGCAGCAGGGATGGCGTGTCAGGAGTATTCTGATGAAAAGTTGGCATTGTCAAGGTATTTTCGTATAAGCACTACTTCAAATTCATTGAGGTTAAAGGCACAAATGTGCATGTAATGTGTGCATTATGTCCAGGAGCGAAGACTAACCCTGCCTCACAACAAAAACCTATGACACAGGCTGAAATCAACCGTATGATAGGCATGTATGTTGTTAAAAGTATGTTGCCATTATTAACAGTGGAGAATGATTCATTCTGAGCCATTATTGCTAAAATACCAAGAAAATCAGGGGTCTGTACGCCATGGTCAAAGACGTTTGCTAAATACCTTGATGCTGAGTACCCCAAAATGAACAAAGAGCTTACAAACGTTTTAAAGAGTTGGACTTTTTGTCTACAAATGCAGATATTTGGACTGTGCACAACCACAGTTACCTCGGCGTGACTACCCACTGGTTAGATCCACACAGCCTAGAGTGAAAGAAAGCAGCCTTGGCCTGCAGATGTTTCAAGGGCCGTCATACGTATAACAGCATTGCTACAGAACTGGACAATATTCACTCATCCTTTGGTGTTTCTAACAAAATCACAGGTACTGTCACAGACCATGGTTCAAATTTTGTAAAAGCCTTTCAAGTTTACCAACCCATTCAGGGTGATGACTCAGGGGAGGAGGGGGATAATGATGATGTGACTTTTGTCGACCTTCATGATGCCTTACAATAACAAGACATAAATGCGGAAGAGGATGTGGAAGAGGACGTTGTGACTTTGCCACCACACCATAGATGTGCATCGCACACAGCAAACCTTATTTCATGCTCTTATGTGGACAAGTGGCTACCTTCAATGCCAGGCATAAAAGTTGTGCACAGAATGCACAAATGCACAGCTTTGTGGAACAAAGCCAGCTGAGGTGGGCTTCATAGATAATTGGCAAAGCTTCTGGGGAAAACCTGGTCTTGTTAGGAGAGACGGCATCCATCCCACTTTGGATGGAGCAGCTCTCATTTCTAGAAATCTGGCCAATTTTCTTAAATCCTCCAAACCGTGACTATCCAGGGTTGGGACCAGGAAGCAGAGTTGTAGTCTTACACACCTCTCTGCAGCTTCTCTCCCCCTGCCATCCCCTCATTACCCCATCCCTGTAGAGACGGTGCCTGCTCCCAGACCACCAATAACCAGCAAAAATCTATTTAAGCATAAAAATTAAAAAAGAAAAATTAATATAGCACCTTCAACTGCACCACAGACTAAAACAGTTAAATGTGGTCTATTAAACATTAGGTCTCTCTCTTCTAAGTCCCTGTTAGTAAATGATATAATAATTGATCAACATATTGATTTATTCTGCCTTACAGAAACCTGGTTACAGCAGGATGAATATGTTAGTTTAAATGAGTCAACACCCCCGAGTCACACTAACTGCCAGAATGCTCGTAGCACGGACCGAGGTGGAGGATTAGCAGAAATCTTCCATTCCAGCTTATTAATTAATCAAAAACCCAGACAGAGCTTTAATTCATTTGAAAGCTTGACTCTTAGTCTTGTCCATCCAAATTGAAAGTCCCAAAAACCAGTTTTATTTGTTATTATCTATCGTCCACCTGGCCGTTACTGTGAGTTTCTCTGTGAATTTTCAGACCTTTTGTCTGACTTCGTGCTTAGCTCAGATAAGATAATTATAGTGGGCGATTTTAACATCCACACAGATGCTGAGAATGACAGCCTCAACACTGCATTTAATCTATTATTAGACTCAATTGGCTTTGCTCAAAATGTAAATGAGTCCACCCACCACTTTAATCATATCTTAGATCTTGTTCTGACTTATGGTATGGAAATTGAAGACTTAACAGTATTACCTGAAAACTCCCTTCTGTCTGATCATTTCTTAATAACATTTACATTTACTCTGGTGGACTACCCAGCAGTGGGGAATAAGTTTCATTACACTAGAAGTCTTTCAGAAAGCGCTGTAACTAGGTTTAAGGATATGATTCCTTCTTTATGTTCTCTAATGCCATATACCAACACAGTGCAGAGTAGCTACCTAAACTCTTTAAGTGAGATAGAGTATCTCATCAACAGTTTTACATCCTCATTGAAGACAACTTTGGATGCTGTAGCTCCTCTGAAAAAGAGAGCTTTAAATCAGAAGTGCCTGACTCCGTGGTATAACTCACAAACTCGCAGCTTAAAGCAGATAACCCGTAAGTTGGAGAGGAAATGGCGTCTCACTAATTTAGAAGATCTTCACTTAGCCTGGAAAAAGAGTCTGTTGCTCTATAAAAAAACCCTCCATAAAGCTAGGACATCTTACTACTCATCACTAATTGAAGAAAATAAGAACAACCCCAGGTTTCTTTTCAGCACTGTAGCCAGGCTGACAAAGAGTCAGAGCTCTATTGAGCCGAGTATTCCTTTAACTTTAACTAGTAATGACTTCATGACTTTCTTTGCTAATAAAATTTTAACTATTAGAGAAAAAATTACTCATAACCATCCCAAAGACATATAGTTATCTTTGGCTGCTTTCAGTGATGCCGGTATTTGGTTAGACTCTTTCTCTCCGATTGTTCTGTCTGAGTTATTTTCATTAGTTACTTCATCCAAACCATCAACATGTCTATTAGACCCCATTCCTACCAGGCTGCTCAAGGAAGCCCTACCATTATTTAATGCTTCGATCTTAAATATGATCAATCTATCTTTATTAGTTGGCTATGTACCACAGGCTTTTAAGGTGGCAGTAATTAAACCATTACTTAAAAAGCCATCACTTGACCCAGCTATCTTAGCTAATTATAGGCCAATCAGGATATGTCATTCAAAGCGCATATTAAACAAATATGTAGGACTGCTTTTTTGCATTTACGCAATATCTCTAAAATTAGAAAGGTCTTGTCTCAGAGTGATGCTGAAAAACTAATTCATGCATTTATTTCCTCTAGGCTGGACTATTGTAATTCATTATTATCAGATTGTCCTAAAAGTTCCCTAAAAAGCCTTCAGTTAATTCAAAATGCTGCAGCTAGAGTACTAACGGGGACTAGAAGGAGAGAGCATATCTCACCCATAATTAATTCTAGAATTCTGTTAATTCTAGAATAGAATTTAAAATTCTTCTTCTTACTCATAAGGTTTTGAATAATCAGGTCCCATCTTATCTTAGGGACCTCATAGTACCATATCATCCCAATAGAGCGCTTCGCTCTCAGACTACAGGCTTACTTGTAGTTCCTAGGGTTTGTAAGAGTAGAATGGGAGGCAGAGCTTTCAGCTTTCAGGCTCCTCTCCTGTGGAACCAGCTCCCAATTCAGATCAGGGAGACAGACACCCTCTCTACTTTTAAGATTAGGCTTAAAACTTTCCTTTTTGCTAAAGCTTATAGTTAGGGCTGGATCAGGTGACCCTGAACCATCCCTTAGTTATGCTGCTATAGACTTAGACTGCTGGGGGGTTCCCATGATGCACTGTTTCTTTCTCTTTTTGCTCTGTATGCACCACTCTGCATTTAATCATTAGTGATTGATCTCTGCTCCCCTCCACAGCATGTCTTTTTCCTGGTTCTCTCCCTCAGCCCCAACCAGTCCCAGCAGAAGACTGCCCCTCCCTGAGCCTGGTTCTGCTGGAGGTTTCTTCCTGTTAAAAGGGAGTTTTTCCTTCCCACTGTCTCCAAGTGCTTGCTCACAGGGGGTCGTTTTGACCGTTGGGGTTTTTACGGAATTATTGTATGGCCTTGCCTTACAATATAAAGCGCCTTGGGGCAACTGTTTGTTGTGATTTGGCGCTATATAAATAAAATTGATTGATTGATTGATTGATTGTTCCACAGTGGCTGCAGAGATCGTTGATGAAGTCATTGAAAGGAAGCTCCTTGTCCCATGCACGACCAGATGGAACTCCTTTCATGATGCCGTTGCTCGTGTCTGTGAATTCCCAATTGCCGAGCTGAACACCATTTCCTAAAATTTTGGGTTGAAGGCCATCACAAATTGGGAGTACCAGTTCCTCAGAGAATACTGCACAGTGATGAAACCATTAACTTTAGCCCTTGACATTCTTCAGGGCGAAGACAATTGTTTCTATGGCACCCTTCTACCCACACTGGAGACATTGATCTCCAAGACCCAAGACTTGAAGACTGGCCTCCAGATCCTTGGTGACCTTCCAGAGACTGTTGTAAAACTAAGAGGTAGTTTTTTTCAAATACATTGAATGCATACTCCCCTACTGTTGAAAGCAGCAATATATGCAAAGATACGTTTTTGTTTTTTGTTGTCTCACTGCTGACATGAAATCAGTATAAACTCTTCCTGTTTTTGATAAATTAGGATTACTAAAATTAATTCAATTTGCTAAATACCAGAATAATGAGACAGAGATTTTTTTCTGAATTTTTTTTTTTTTTTTAAGTCAAAAGTTGACCTACATTTAATTACCATTTGGTCCCATTACCTTGAAAATGTATGACTTGGGTCAAACATTTTGGATTTGCTTCCACAGCTTCTCATAATAGCTGGCAGGGATTTTAGCTCATTCCTTTCTTTTAAAAGGTATAAAAATCTCAGTGTATAAAGAAAGTCATTACAACTTATATAGAACTTAAATAGAAATAATTATGGTAATTCTAACAGACCTAAAAGAGCTGTTTATTCTGATTTCATGCCAGACAATGAGGAAAAAAACAAAACAAAATCAAATGTATGTCATTATACAGTGTATGTAAACTGCTTTCAACTGTACATGAAATATGTATTGATTATGAATTATGAAATCAAAGTAAAATTAAATGTATATCTCATAATGTGTAATGCTAAAAGTCTGTGTGTGTTTCATTTCAGGCAATCAAAACCAGATTTGCAGAGGTGCTGCAAAGTGAAACTGCTGTCTTGGCTGCGGTGACACTGCCCAGATTTAAACTACATTGGCTGCGGACACAGGAAAGGAAGGGCAATGCCAAGGCAAGTCTGCTGGCGGAGTGCCGGAAAAGTGCCAAAGATGAAGACCAGCCAACAGGTACCAACACACCAACACGCAGTCTCAGCACCGACTCAGCCATAGAGGATGAATTCTTTTTCTTTGAGGATGAGGAGGACACCATTGCTTCTGTGGAAAGCCAAGTGGCTGACTATTTAAAATCAGGAGCACAAGGGATGGACAGTCTTAACAGATTCCCACTAATAAAGAAAATTTCACTTAAATACAATGCAGCCACTCCATCCAGTGCCCCTGTAGAGAGACTATTTAGCCTGGGGAAGCTGGTCTTCACCTCAAAGAGAAACAGGCTGACAGACAAGAGGTTTGAAATGCTGCTGATTCTTAGATACAATCAGTGGTTTGAAGGGTAGGATGGTTAGGTTAGTCGGATACATGATTGACACATGAATAGATGAGTGTTTTAGAAGGAGTGTTTGGATGGGTAGATGACTATCTGGGAGCTAAAGTTCAGTCTTTAAAAGCACTCCATCTTGTTAAACCATTTACTTTTTTAATGAAGATAAAGAAATACAGCAGCCTATATCTTCTTGACTATTTATCTCAAGTTGTTAGAATTTGATTTATTTAATTTACTGCAGTTATTGCATACACACTTTATATTATTTAACTGTTTACTTTTGAAGAAAATACTTGACGTACAGAATGTCTACCAGACCAGTTGTCTGAGATTTGGAGTTTGATTTATTAATTATAAGATGTTACATTTCTTATCATCTCTATGCTGATGACATTCAGTTATATTGTTCTTTCAGAGCCTCTGAGTTTTATAAATTTTCAGTTTAAATAATTGCCTGACAGGCAATGATTAAACAACAATTTCCTCCAGTTAAATACCAGTAAAACAGAAACATTGATAATTGCTCTAGATCATATGTTTTCAGAAATTAGGTGGCATATCAGTTTCTTAGGCTCTTCTGTTCAGTCGAGCCTTAGAAATTTAGGTGTCATTTTTGACAGTTCAATGTCCCTTGAGCATCATTCCAAACAGCTGGTTTGAAATTGCTTTTATCATTTAAGGAACATTTCAAAACTCAGATTACTGGTGTCAAAGGTTGAACTCAACATGATTATTCATGCTTTTATCTCTTCTCGTTTGGATTATTGTAACGGTTGTTTTACTTGTTTCAATAATCAGCTTTGGATCGCCTTCAGTCTGTACAGAATGCTGTGGCAAGGCTTTTAACTGGCACCAATAGAAAATCCCACATCACTCCAGTTTTGGTTTCTCTTCATTGGTTGTCAGTAAATTTTAGGTTTCATTTTAAAATTTTAGTTTTAACTATTAAGGCCTTACAAGGTGAAGCTCCTTATTATATCTCTGACCTGCTGAAACCTTATTCTTCATTCCGAGCTCTTAGATCTTCAGGTCAAAGGTTGCTATTGGTTCCACATATGAGGTTTAAAACTCGTGGGGATCGAGCCTTTCAGGTAGTGGCACCAAGGCTGTGGAATTCTCTTCCCCTGTCCCTACGCTGTATAGACTCCATTTACTCTTTTAAAAAGCAGCTGAAGACATTTTTATTCGGACAAGCTTTTAATTAATTTGTTGTTTTATGCTGTATTCTATTGTTTTATATAGATGCGATATGTTGTATTTTCATTGTGAAGCACTTTGTAATTTTTATCTGTGAAAAGTGCTATATAAATAAAATGTAATTACTTACTTTCTTACTTATTTAATTAAGAATACGATTATAGAGCTAACCACACTTTTTTGTTTAAAAGTTTACTTTTGTTGTGAACAAAACACTTAGAAGTACAGGTTGTTTACTTGACCAGTTGTCTCAGGTTGAGAGAGGTTGATTTAATTTGCTAGAGTTAAATGCACTTCATATGGTGTAACTGTTTACTTTTTGTACATAGATAATACTTAAAGTTCAGGATAAATATCTTGTTGTCTGTCGATGTGCAATAAATATCAAATGTACACACACCAGTCTGTTCTACTCATTTCAACTGACTTGTGAAAACTGCAAAAAAAAAAAAAAAAAATCAAAATTATTTGACATATAGCAACTTTTTTTATTAACAGTAATGCAAATAGTTACTTTCCCTGGTAACGAGTTACTTTTATTATAGAGTAATTCAGTTACTAACTCAGTTACTTTATGGAACAAGTAGTGAGTAACTATAACTGAATACTTTTTAAAGTAACATTCCAAACACTGTACAATATACACCCTCCTATCAAGGCACCAGTGAGTTGGCAGCTATAAAAGCAAGCCAGCAAATGCATTATGTCTTAAATTACAACCACGGAAGAGCCGGCACAAAAACAAAAGACGACCAAAATAAAAAACTGTCAGAGGAAGCAAGGAAGAGAAAAAGAGCATGTGATTGAGTGAGTGGGTCACACACAGGTCATCCTCGGTCGGGCTTTCTTGGAATAGCAGAGCTAAAAGATAAAGAAGCATGCAAAATGGATGCAGACCTGGCATTCCTACTGCTGGATGGAGCTGAATTTCAGCACAGTTTGCCATGGTCTGACAGTATGACGTCAGATTTTCTCGCTGTCCATGCACTGTCCTCACAGTGCATGGACAGCGATACCAAAAAACTCCATCGCGAATTCTTGCTGGACAGTATGTCCCGTGACCTTGTTGTTCCAGATGGATATATGAAGTTATCAAGTGGTCTGGTGACAATGTCATGGGACATTCTGTCCAACGTTCTCAAAGAAAGAGAGAAAACAAAGAGAAACAACACATTCAAGACAAACTACAAAGCTTAGTGTAAGCCATAAAAAAAAATTACCAGAACCCATTACATTACCCCATTACCCTAAAATAACTGAAGGACAAAATAAAATCAAAACCAAGAATGAGTAAATCCCAAATCAGTTTTTTTTTTTTTTTTTTTACCAAATTATTGCACAACAGACAGTATTTTCACCCTCAGCACTCTGTCTGGCAACCAAGTAAACAAAAACAAACTATTCTCCTGTTTTGTGGATTTCAAAAAAGCATTTGATTTAATTCGGCACACGGGTCTGCTGTACAAACTGTTGGAAAGTGGGGTTGGAGGAAAAACATGATATCATAAACTCAATGTACACAAACAACAAGCATGGCATGAAGATGGGCAAAAGCACACAGACTTCTTTACCAAAAGCAGAGGGCTTAGACAGGGATGTAGTTTGAGCCCAACCCTCTTCAATATATGAATTGGTGAAATCATTACAATGGTCTGTAGTACCGGGCATCACTCTAGTGGACACAGAAATCAAATGCCTGTTGTCACAGATGACCTGGTATTGCGGTCTCCAACCAAAGAAGGGCTACAACACCAACTTGACCTTCTACACAATCTCTCCCAAACTTGGGCCTTGACAGTGAATCTAACCAAGACAAAAATTATGATATTCCAAAAAGGACCCAGCCTCTAATCACACAAATATAATTTCCTACTGGATAAGAAGGTCCTAGAACACACACACACACACAAAAAAAACTACACCTACCTTGGAATAAACATCAGTACCACAGGCAATTTCACCAAAGCTGTGAATGACCCAAGAGACAAGGCAACAAGGTTTTTTTTTAAGCCATCAAAAAGAACATCAAAGTAGACATCCCAGTTCAAATCTGGCCCAAAATATTGGATTCCATCACAGAACCCATTCCTCTTCATGGTTGTGAGGTCTGGGGCCAAACAAGATTTTGCAAAATGGGACAAACACCAAATTGAGACTCTGTATGCAGATCTCTGCAAATCCATCTTCTGTGTCCAAAAGACAACACCACCCAACACATACAGAGCAGAATTAGGATGATACCTACTAATTGTTAAAGCTCAAAACAGAGCAATTAAATTTTATGACTATCATAAAACTAGTGACCCCAATACACTCCATAACAAAGCCCTGATCCACAGAGAGACTGTAGAGAGATACCCCCTCAGCCAGATGGTTCTGCGACACTTTACACAAACACAAGCAGAGCCACTAAACACAAAGCCTATTAGACTAAACCAAATTATAAGAAAACAAAATAAAACTATGTGATGCATCCATCCATCTATCCATCCATCCATTTTCTTCCGCTTTATCCGGAGTCGGGTCGCGGGGGCAGCAGCCCAAGCAAAGCCCCCCAGACCTCCCGATCCACTATGCATCTATGTGATGCATTGAAAAAAAAAAAAAAAAATCAACCAAAAACCAAAGTAAATTGGAATTCTATTTGGCCCTAAACAGACAGTACGTCGTGGCAGAATACTTGAGTACTGTGACCAAGCCAAAGCTCAGGAAATCCTTGACCATGTACAGACTCAGTGAGCACAGCATCACTGTGGAGAAAGGCTGCCACAAACAGACCTGGATCCCCAGAGAAGACAGACTGTACACCCACTGCTCACAACATGAGGTGGAGACCGAGCTGCACTTCCTAACCACCTGCTCACTATACCAAGACATTAGAGACACGTACTTCCCACAGATCACAAACACCCAAAAAGACTTTGAGAGCACGACCAACATCAAAAAACATCTGCATCTGTTGGGTGAAGAACAACAATGTGCAAACACAGCAGCAAAGTTTATGAGCTGCTGCAACACAAATAGAAGGAGAAATGAACATAAATCACCGTGAACCCAAAACAGGAGATTAAACTGCTATGTCACATTATCTATGTATAATATAACACATTTTATAGGATAGTATTTTTTTACACCAAAAGCACAAATTTTACTATTATTTCAATCCCACATCTCCTGTTTACACATTTATTTACTGTAGAATATTGTTGACTGTATGTACGTACATCTTCTTAATTTTTATTTATGTTTTTTGCTCTGTGTCACACTTGCTTTGACAATGCAAACATTTGTTTCCCATGTCAATAAAGCTCCACTGATTTGAAATAAAATGAGGAAAAGACACCAAGAGAAGACAGAGACTGAGAAAGCAACAGAGAGTGAGAGAGCAAGAGCTCCAGATAAAAAAGATAACCACACAGTGGGTGTCTTTTTTTCTTCAATCTTGGAAAAGCTGTGTAGGTCCTCATGCTGAATTCGCACCCCACGCCAGAGCTTTGTCCAATCAGAAGTCCAGAATAAGCCATCGGAGAGCCACAGGATATAAACTCATGAGTATTGTAAAAGTAAATGACAAATGGAGGACAAAACCTTAAATAAACATGCAGGCAGTGGGAACGCTCTCTGCCTGATCTCCATTATTGAGATGAACATTCTTTTTGTGGATTTTCACTTTCTTGACACAGTTCACAGAGGGGAGAGGGGGTTGGATTGGCAATAAATCTTTACTACAGTTTTGTGACATATGTGCTCCCAAGCTGTAGGGGGAGATTCGTAGAGACAAATGCAACAAGAATACGTACGAAACAGCCAATAACTGATCAAAGATACACAGTTCTTCTTGCAATGGATGCATGGTGTGTGCAGTCCATCACCAGTATGCAACAAGTACTCCACACAGCCTATGTGCAAATCTCCACAGTGCTTTTGCAGGTGCGATGAGTGGAGCTATGCGCCTCAGCACAGTGCTATGTTGTGCGCCTCGACACACTCCCATGCTGTGAATCTCATGGCTTTGTATTCACCAAGACGCTGTACGTCTTTTTGCTAATCCACCCCTTTCTCCCCTGGCACACAGCTACTGAACACCACTGCACACAGTCACTGGAAGTTCATTTCAATGAAAGTAATCTGCCCCAAAACAGAAAACCTGCATTATATCAATTTCAGTCGATAATTTTAACTTGGTGTCAAAATGACTGCACAGCCAAATCTACATTCAAGCATAAACAATTTATTTCATGGTAGAGTAACAAAACAATAACCAAAACTGTCTTTAAAAGTCATAAATGCATATCATCCCCTATCAAGATACAAGATACAAGATAATTTATTGATCATATGCAGGTTAACACAGAGTCAACAGTGCAATGAAATGCTTAGGATGAGAAGGACTGTTCAAACTTGCAGGAAATACTAATAGCATGCAATATAAATACCGAAAATATAAGCATATGTAAAAAAAAAAAAGTCAGCAGTAGTCAGGTTGTAGTATTCATTGCACAGTTGTGTAGCAAGTTATTGCACAGGTAATAATAAATAGTAAAAACTGAGATGAGTTATGAAAGGTAAGGTGGTGACATACAAGATACAGTCACATTGATAACAGCAATAGACATATAGTGTTAAAGAAGTGGCTTAGTGCAGTGTTATTATCATAGTAGTTTGACAGCCTGTGGATAGTAACTGTTCCTGAGTCTTTTGGTATGGGCTGGCAGACTCCTATATCTCCTAAAATCTGTAATATTATTACAGAGATTAGAGCATGCCATAGGTATTAAATGCACTGCGCTGCGGTGGTTTGAATCATATTTATCTAATAGATTACAATTTGTTCATGTAAATGGGGAATTTTCTTCACAGAATAAGGTTAATTATGGAGTTCCACAAGGTTCTGTGCTAGGACCAATTTTATTCACTTTATACATGCTTCCCTTAGGCAGTATTATTAGACAGCATTGCTTAAATTTTCATTGTTACGCAGATGATACCCAGCTTTATCTATCCATGAAGCCAGAGGACACACACCAATTAGCTAAACTGCAGGATTGTCTTACAGACATAAAGACATGGATGACCTCTAATTTCCTGCTTTTAAACTCAGATAAAACCAAAGTTATTGTACTTGACCCCACAAATCTTAGAAACATGGTGTCTAACCAGATCCTTACTCTGGATGGCATTACCCTGACCTCTAGTAATACTGTGAGAAATCTTGGAGTCATTTTTGATCAGGATATGTCCTTCAATGCGCATATTAAACAAATATGTAGGACTGCTTTTTTGCATTTGCACAATATCTCTAAAATTAGAAAGGTCTTGTCTCAGAGTGATGCTGAAAAACTAATTAATGCATTTATTTCCTCTAGGCTGGACTATTGTAATTCATTATTATCAGGTTGTCCTAAAAGTTCTGTTGTGTGGGCCACTGAAGAGGAGGTACTGCTGGCCCACCACCACCAGAGGGCACCCTGCCTGGAGTGCGGGCTCCAGGCACCAGAGGGCGCTGCCATCTCACAGGAGCAGCCGGGGTGACAGCTGTCACCTACGACAGCTGTTACCAATCATCTGATCCGCAGCGGTATATCTGCAAGACGTCATCTCCACTTCTTTGCCGAGATATCGCTCTACCAAGGAGGTAATGATCTCAGCTGACTGTGTTGATTTTCTGACAGGAATATCTATTGCTTGTGTGTGTTGGACAGCAGATATTCTGTTTCTTTTTTCGACGAGAGGTGGAGGTGGTTTTCCCACCATACGTGTTGCTGGGTGCACACGCACCCACATCTAACTGTTTTTGTTCCTCGCCAGCAGTACCAGATCCGACAAGCGGAGGCAGTGGCCACCTGGGTGTTCGGGACTTGGCGGCTCCAGTATTCCCAGGGTTCGGTGGCAGAGGAAATCGTGTGGTTCCGGTTCTGCTTTGGACGGACGTCTCTTATCTTCGAGCCTGCCCACGTGACACATTTTTTGTGAATTGACTACTTGTCTACAATTGTTATTCGCCGTTTTGGTTGTGCTTCTTCACAACAGTAAAGTGTTGTTATTTGACTTCCTCCATTGTCCGTTCATTTGCGCCCCTGTTGTGGGTCCGTGTTCCTACACTTTCACAACAGGATATCTCGGCCAACGTCATGGACCCCGAGGGGCGTCAACCGGCTGTTGAACGGCCAATGGAAGAACAGGGCGCACAGGCATCTGCAGGAGGAATGATCGGTGAGTTGCAGCGAATCCTCACCGCCTTTACGGCTCGGTTGGATCTAATGACCGAGCAGAACGTCCTCCTTAACCGCAGGGTGGAGGCTCTCGCCGCTCAGGTGGAAGCGCGCCCTCAGGGCACTGCTGCGGCTCTCCCTCCTGTCGATCCTGTGCGCAACATTGACATTCCACAGGTCGTTCAACGACCCCTCCCACCTTCCCCTGAAGCATACATAAGCCCTCCAGAGCCGTACAGGGGTTGTGTGGAGACGTGCGCGGACTTTCTTATGCAGTGTTCGCTCGTCTTCGCACAACGTCCCGTCATCTACGCGACTGATGCTAGCAAGATAGCTTATGTTATAACTCTGCTTTGCGGTGAGGCACGCGCTTGGGCTACAGCGCTCTGGGAGCAAAATTCACGGCTCCTTCAGACATATGATGGGTTTGTGAGGGAGTTCAGAACAGTGTTCGATCACCCAAATAGAGGAGAGACCGCTTCAGCCGTGCTGCTGTCAATGAGACAGGGGCGCCTGAGCGCAGCTGCTTATGCAGTTGACTTCCGCATCGCGGCGGCGAGGTCCGGCTGGAATAGCACTGCCCTCCGTGCCGCCTTCGTAAACGGACTGTCGTTGGTCCTGAAGGAACACCTGGTGGCTAAGGACGAACCACGGGATTTAGACGGGCTTATTGATCTGGTTATACGATTAGACAATCGGTTAGAAGAACGCCGTCGGGAACGAGATGAAGGGCGTGGCCGGGCACGCGCCGTCCCTCTCCCTTCCGGTTCCAACCGAGCTCCGCCCTCCCCACGCTCCACGGCCTCTATGCTCCGTGTGGTTACAGCTCCCCCTGCTGATGAAGCTATGGACACGAGCAGGGCCACATTTAGACCACCGGATAGACAGAGGAGGCTGGTCCGCGGAGCGTGCTTTGTTTGTGGCTCAATAGAGCATCAAGTGAGGGACTGCCCCGAGCGGTTAAACACCAACGCCCGCCCCTAGAAACTGGGCTAGGGGTGGGCCAAGACATTCACGTGGGACACACCCATATTGCCACACGACTCCCGGTTACAATCCTTTATGAGGATTTAACCCTTCAGGCCCCAGCACTGGTGGACACGGGCTCTGAAGGGAATTTGCTAGACAGCAAATGGGCCAGGGAGGCAGGGCTCCCTCTGGTGGCACTTACTTCACCTGTGCAAGTACGGGCACTAGATGGCTCCCTACTCCCTTTAATCACACATAAGACACCTCCAGTAACTCTGGTGGTGTCAGGGAACCACCGAGAGGAGATCGAGTTTTTTGTGACTCCTGCCACCTCCCACGTGATTCTAGGGTTCCCCTGGATGTTAAAACACAATCCCCGGATCGATTGGCCGTCCGGGGTAGTGGTTCAGTGGAGCGAGACCTGCCATCGGGTATGTTTAGGTTCCTCGGTTCCTCCCGGTTCCCAGGCTAAGGAGGAGGTCAGAGTCCCGCCCAATCTCGGGCCAGTGCCGGTGGAGTACCATGACCTTGTGGACGTGTTCAGCAAGGATCTGGCGCTCACCCTTCCCCCGCACCGCCCGTACGATTGTGCCATTGATTTGGTTCCAGGCGTTGAGTTCCCGTCCAGCAGGCTGTACAACCTCTCACGACCTGAGCGCGAATCAATGGAGACCTACATCCGGGACTCTCTAGCTGCCGGGTTGATCCGGAATTCCATCTCCCCGATGGGTGCAGGTTTCTTTTTTGTGGGGAAAAAGGATGGCGGACTACGTCCATGCATTGATTACAGGGGGCTGAACGAAATCACGGTTCGTAACCGATACCCATTGCCCTTGTTGGATTCAGTGTTCACGCCCCTGCATGGAGCCCAAATGTTCACTAAGCTGGATCTTAGAAATGCGTATCACCTGGTTCGGATCCGGAAGGGAGACGAGTGGAAGACGGCATTTAACACCCCCTTAGGTCACTTTGAGTACCTGGTCATGCCGTTCGGTCTGACAAACGCCCCCGCGACGTTCCAAGCATTGGTTAATGATGTCTTGCGGGATTTCCTGCACCGATTCGTCTTCGTATATCTGGACGATATACTCATCTTTTCTCCGGATCCTGAGACTCATGTCCAGCATGTACGTCAGGTCCTGCAGCGGTTGTTGGAGAACCGGCTGTTTGTGAAGGGCGAGAAGTGCGAGTTCCACCGTACTTCTTTGTCCTTCCTGGGGTTTATCATCTCCCCTAACTCCGTCGCTCCTGATCCAGCCAAGGTCGCGGCGGTGAGAGACTGGCCCCAACCCACCAGCCGTAGGAAGCTGCAACAGTTCCTCGGCTTTGCTAATTTCTACAGGAGGTTCATTAAGGGCTACAGTCAGGTAGTTAGCCCCCTGACAGCCCTGACCTCACCAAAAGTCCCCTTCACCTGGTCGGATCGTTGCGATGCCGCGTTCAAGGAGTTGAAACGGCGCTTCTCGTCTGCACCCGTTCTGGTGCAGCCCGATCCTAGTCGCCAGTTAGTGGTTGAAGTGGACGCCTCGGACTCAGGGATAGGAGCTGTGCTTTCCCAGAGCGGGAAGACCGATAAGGTCCTTCACCCGTGTGCCTATTTTTCCCGCAGGTTGATCCCGGCCGAACGGAACTATGACGTCGGCAATCGAGAACTCCTTGCGGTGAAAGAGGCTCTTGAAGAGTGGAGACATCTGTTGGAGGGAACGTCCGTGCCATTCACGGTTTTCACTGACCACCGGAACCTGGAGTATATCAAGACCGCCTAGCGGCTGAACCCCAGGCAAGCCCGCTGGTCACTGTTCTTCAACCGTTTTGACTTCCGGATCACCTACTATCCCAGGACCAAAAACCAGAGATCGGATGCCTTGTCCCGGGTACATGAAGATGAAGTCAAAGCGGAGTTGTCGGATCCACCGGAACCCATCATCCCGGAGTCCACTATCGTGGTCACCCTCACCTGGGACGTAGAGAGAACCGTCCGGGAGGCCCTGGCACGAAGCCCGGACCCCGGAACTGGGCCGAAGAACAGACTCTACGTCCCACCAGAGGCTAGGGCTGCAGTCCTGGACTTCTGTCACGGCTCCAAGCTCTCCTGTCATCCAGGGGTGCGAAGAACCGTGGCAGTTGTCCGGCAGCGCTTCTGGTGGGCGTCCCTAGAGGCCGACGTCCGGGATTATATCCAGGCCTGCACCACCTGCGCCAGGGGCAAGGCTGATCATCGCAGGGTTTCGGGACTGCTCCAGCCGCTACCCGTGCCTCATCGCCCCTGGTCCCACATCGGCCTGGATTTTGTCACGGGCCTCCCACCGTCCCAGGGCAACACCACCATCCTCACGATAGTGGACCGATTCTCCAAGGCGGCCCACTTCGTGGCCCTCCCGAAGCTCCCGACTGCCCAGGAGACAGCAGACCTCCTGGTCCACCACGTCGTCCGGCTGCATGGGATTCCAACAGACATCGTCTCCGATCGCGGTCCACAGTTCTCCTCGCAAGTCTGGAGGAGCTTCTGCCGGGAACTGGGGGCCACGGTGAGTCTCTCATCCGGGTATCATCCCCAGACCAACGGGCAAGCAGAACGGGCCAATCAGGAGGTGGAACAGGCCCTGCGTTGTGTGACGGCCGCGCACCCAGCGGCCTGGAGTACCCATTTGGCCTGGATCGAGTATGCCCATAACAGCCAGGTGTCGTCAGCCACCGGCCTCTCCCCTTTTGAGGTGTGTCTGGGGTACCAGCCTCCTTTGTTTCCGGTGGTTGAGGGAGAGGTCGGTGTGCCCTCGGTCCAGGCCCACCTGCGGAAGTGCCATTGGGTGTGGCGTGCCGCCCGTTCTGCTTTGCTGAGGGCCCGGATGAGGACGAAAGCCCATGCAGACTGTCGGCGGACCCCGGCCCCTACGTATCGGCCAGGGCAGGAAGTGTGGTTGTCAACAAAGGACATTCCCCTCCAAGTGGTCTCCCCTAAACTGCAGGATCGGTATATCGGTCCATTTAAAATCCTCAAGGTCATCAGTCCAGCCGCAGTGAGGCTTCAGCTTCCGGCCTCACTGCGGATCCATCCCGTTTTCCATGTGTCCCGGATTAAGCCACATCACACCTCACCCCTCTGTACTCCGGGTCCGGCACCACCTCCTGCCCGGATCATCGATGGCGAGCCAGCTTGGACTGTGCGCCGGCTCTTGGATGTCCGAAGGATGGGCCGGGGCTTCCAGTATTTGGTGGACTGGGAGGGGTACGGCCCCGAAGAACGCTCCTGGGTGAAGAGGAGCTTCATCCTGGACCCGGCCCTCCTGGCCGATTTCTACCGCCGCCACCCGGACAAGCCTGGTCGGGCGCCAGGAGGCGCCCGTTGAGGGGGGGGTCCTGTTGTGTGGGCCGCTGAAGAGGAGGTACTGCTGGCCCACCACCACCAGAGGGCACCCAGGTAACGATCTCAGCTGACTGTGTTGATTTTCTGACAGGAATATCTATTGCTTGTGTGTGTTGGACAGCAGATATTCTGTTTCTTTTTTCGACGAGAGGTGGAGGTGGTTTTCCCACCATACGTGTTGCTGGGTGCACACGCACCCACATCTAACTGTTTTTGTTCCTCGCCAGCAGTACCAGATCCGACAAGCGCAGGCAGTGGCCACCTGGGTGTTCGGGACTTGGCGGCTCCAGTATTCCCGGGGTTCGGTGGCAGTGGAAATCGTGTGGTTCTGGTTCTGCTTTGGACGGACGTCTCTTATCTTCGAGCCTGCCCACGTGACACATTTTTTGTGAATTGACTACTTGTCTACAATTGTTATTCGCCGTTTTGGTTGTGCTTCTTCACAACAGTAAAGTGTTGTTATTTGACTTCCTCCATTGTCCGTTCATTTGCGCCCCTGTTGTGGGTCCGTGTTCCTACACTTTCACAACAAGTTCCCTGAAAAGCCTTCAGTTAATTCAAAATTCTGCAGCTAGAGTACTGACAGGGACTAGAAGGGGAGAGCATATCTCACCCATATTGGCCTCTCTTCATTGGCTTCCTGTTAATTCTAGAATAGAATTTAAAATTCTTCTTCTTACTTATAAGGTTTTGAATAATCAGGTCCCATCTTATCTTAGGGACCTCATAGTACCATATCACCCCAATAGAGCGCTTCGCTCTCAGACTGCAGGCTTACTTGTAGTTCCTAGGGTTTGTAAGAGTAGAATGGGAGGCAGAGCCTTCAGCTTTCAGGCTCCTCTCCTCTGGAACCAGCTCCCAATTCGGATCAGGGAGACAGACACCCTCTCTACTTTTAAGATTAGGCTTAAAACTTTCCTTTTTGCTAAAGCTTATAGTTAGGGCTGGATCAGGTGACCCTGAACCATCCCTTAGTTATGCTGCTATAGACTTAGACTGCTGGGGGGTTCCCATGATGCACTGAGTGTTTCCTTCTCTTTTTGCTCTGTATGCACCACTCTGCATTTAATCATTAGTGATTGATCTCTGCTCCCCTCCACAGCATGTCTTTTTCCTGGTTCTCTCCCTCAGCCCCAACCAGTCCCAGCAGAAGACTGCCCCTCCCTGAGCCTGGTTCTGCTGGAGGTTTCTTCCTGTTAAAAGGGAGTTTTCCTTCCCACTGTCTCCAAGTGCTTGCTCACAGGGGGTCGTTTTGACCGTTGGGGTTTTTCTGTAATTATTGTATGGCTTTGCCTTACAATATAAAGTGCCTTGGGGCAACTGTTTGTTGTGATTTGGCGCTATATAAATAAAATTGATTTGATTTGATTTGCCAGAGGGTAACAGTTTGAATATTCCTTTTGCGGGGTGAGTGTGATCCTTAATGATGCTGCGTGCCTTACGCTGGCACCGACTGTGGTAAATGTCCTGGATGGTGGGAAGACTGCTGCCAGTGAGGTCCTTAGCCGTGCACACCACCCTCTGCAGTGCTTTCTGACTCTGGCTGGTGCAGCTCCCATACCACACTGTGAGTCAGCCCGTCAGCACACTCTCAATGATGCACCTGTAGAAGGTCGTGAGGATGGTGGTGTTTGTGCCAAACCTCTTCAGCCTTCTCAGGAGGTAGAGTCTCTGCCGGGCTTTCTTAACCACAGTGTCTGCATGTAAGGTCCAGGATAAGTCCTCAGTGATGTGGACGCCGAGGAACTTGAAGCTGCTGACCTGCTCCACCTCGGTGTCATTGATGTGGATGGGGGAGTGCTGACCTCCGCGCTGTCTCCTGAAGTCCACCAATCATCTCCTTAGTTTTGCTGACGTTCAGAGAGAGGTTATTCTCCTGGCACCAGCTGGTCAGTGATTTCACCTCATCTCTGTAGGGAGTCTCGTCGTTGTCAGTGATGAGGCCCAAGATGGTAGTGTTGTCAGCAAACTTGAGGATCACTTTACAGCAGTGCTTGGCTGTACAGTCATATGTGAAGAGGGAGTAGAGAAGTGGACTGAGAACACAGCCCTGAGGAGCACCCGTGCTGAGGACAAGTGTGGAGGAGAGGTGTCTGCCGATTCTCACCACCTGTGGTCTGTTAGTGAGGAAGTCCAAGATCCAGCAGCATATGGACTTCTCCAGGCCTAGGGCAGTGACCTTGGTGACCAGTTTGGAGGGGATTATGGTGTTGAATGCTGAACTGTAATCAATGAAGAGCATTCTCACATATGTATTCCCCTTCTCCAGATGGCTGAGGGAGGTATGAACTGCCAGAGCAATGGCGTCCTCTGTCGACCTGTTTGCTCTGTATGCGAACTGCAGGGCATCTAGGGTGTTGGGGATGGAGGCACAGATATGTTTCTTAATGATCCGCTCAAAGCACATCATGATGACAGATGTGAGTGCTATGGGCCGAAAGTCATTTAGGCAGGTTGCTGTGGGGGTCTTTGGGATAGGAACAACGGTGGAGGTCTTGAGGGTGGTGGGCGCAATAGACAAGCTCAGTGACAGATTGAAGATGTTGGTAAACACTGTCAGATCCCGCTTTTTAGATACACGGCACACGCTCACCCTCTGATGAGTGTGTTTGTGTAAAACCAGCTCTCCGTCTCTGGGGTCCGACCTTCGTGTCTCCACGGGTATTACCCGGCAGGGCTGCACAAAGGTTGTTCAAGCTGGTGGCGAGGAGATTCGTCTAGCTGCTCACTGCCTCCATCCGGACGTCCACCCCGCTGAAGCTGATCTCGCACCCCGGTCGAATAGCCTTCTCAGGAACCAGGATACGAACCGGCCACGCCCGTTAACGGCAGCTCTCCTCTTATGGATCAGGGCTCTTGGAATGTTGCTAGATTTAAATTTAGTGACTCGTACAGCAAGTCCCCAGGATGTGTTATTTTCATTAAAAAACCAGACTAACCTTTTAGAGCCTTCTGATGTTGTACACCCAATAAACTTAACTTTTACACCTTAAGAAGCATCAATAATCCAATGTCCGAGCCTTAACACTTTAACTGCATGCTTGGAATTTTATTGCAGGTTTTGCAAGTGCCGATAACATAATCAAAATAGGTTATATGGTGATAATTTCACAACAGTAATTCAAGTATAATCAGAATAATGATTGGCAGAGATTTTTTTTAATTCAATAATTTTGACTGATCTTACTTTGACTGGGACTGGATTGATTTCTCAACAAATTTTCCTAGGAGTGAGGGAGGAAGGTTTTCGAGGTTAAGGTCCCCAGCTCGATGAACTTGATTTCCTCTTCATCAGCTATTAGTCGTTAGCTGACCACGATCCTTGTGTGATATTATAATCCTTCAGGAAGTTAATCCACATAAGAATTTATTCCGTCTTCAATCAACCAAAAGTTGATCTAATCCATTCTGGTATGCTGTGATGTTCCTTGAGAGAGAAATCGTTGAACATTGCCCACTCAGACATAAGGCCAGTGGTTATCCTCCATTGTTCTGCTACTCCGTGACTGGACAGCCTGAGTGGGAGTTGAAATCTCTCTCAAATAATCTTTTATGGCTCCAGTCCTCTCACTCCACGATTCCAATTGATGCTCACAAGATGGTCAAGTCTTGTGATCTCCTCGTAGCAGGGGAGTAGTGGCAACAGCACCTCTCCCTGGAAGAATAACCCCATCTTCTGGTGTTTCAACAGGTTATATATGTTCTTGACTCTAGTCGTCCTCAGATGATCTTGGTTACCATGGGGACGCTGTTGACTCAAAACCTCCTCCCTTCTCCTTCTGCTTTACTGGAAATCCCCGCAGCCCCTACCAGTAACTTATTTCTCAAGTTCCTCTTTTCTGTTAACACTTCAGCTTTTCCAAGAATTCATTCTTTTAAATCATTTCTTCAAAATCACATCAATCATATTCAATCATTTCATTACAACTCTCTTTTACATAAAAACAATTCATATGATCATATACAAACATTCTCATTCCTTATTATTCATTTCATATTTTACCAACATCTTAATCATTTGATCAGTTGTTTAACATCAGCTTTTCTTGCCTCACTTGCGACATCTTCTTCACTTCCTCTTTTTCTCTGACTCTGCACTCTTTATGAAAACAACTCATATAATCATTCATTTCACTTATTTGTAAAATACATCTTTTAATCAACTCTGAATTTTAACACATTACTACTTCATTTGATCATACTTGTCATGTTAGAATCATTCTTAGACATATTCCCTCGTCTTCACCACCGAGTTCATTCCGTGGGCCTCCCCATTTGTAATGGAAAAGTCAGGTATGACCTCACTTACTCCTGGAACGTACCAAAAACTGTGCAGTTTAATCCAACAGCATGTATATTAATTCCATGGCTCGTATTATATTCCAAGATGAAAACAAGATGAAAGCAAGCTTAAAGTCATCTTTCCTGACAACACCTCAGCGAGTTGGTCAGCGCAGACTCTCAGCACCCGCACTGGAATGCCGTCGGGCCCGGGAGCCTTATGAGGGTTTACTTTCTTGAACGCCCGTCTCACTGTAGCTGTGTGTATGTGGAGTGTGGCATCCTCACTGTCCACATGTGGTTTGGTGACAGGTGTGGTGTTGTCTGCATCAAACTGGGCGTAGAAGGTGTTGAGCTCATCCGGGAATGATGCGCTGGACATCTCCACAGACCTGCTCCTCCCCTTATAGTTCGTCATGCAGTGGAGGCCATACCACACCTGCCGCGCGTCGTTGCTCTGTTGGGCAGATTCGACCCTCTTCTTATACTCCCGCTGTGATGTTCGTACAGTCTTTCTGAGGTCATACTTGGCTGCTTTGTAGGCCTCAGGGTCTCCAGAATTAAAGGCAGCAGTGTGTGCTTTGAGTTTGGCACGTACCTCTAGCCCGACCCATGGTTTCTGGTTAGGGTAGGTGCAGATGGTGGTTTTTGGTACAATGTCCTCAATGCACTTCCCTATATAACCAATGACAGAGTCTGTGTACTCCTTGAGGTCTCCCTCTGCTGAGTCAGCAAACATCTGCAAGTCGGTTGTCTCGAAGCAGTCCTGGAGAGCTTCATCTGCTGCAGTGTCCCATTTGAATATTTCCATAGGAACCGGTTTTTCCTGTTTCAGTCTCTGTCTGTAGGCAGGAAGGAGGAGGACCATGTTGTGGTCCGACTTGCCTAGAGCGGGGCGGAGGAGGGGTTTGTAGCTGTCCTTAAAGGGTGTATAGCAGTGGTCTAGGGTCTGATCTCCCCTGGTGGCCATAGTAATATGCTGATAGTATTTGGGCAATACTTTTTTCATGTTTGTTCGATTAAAGACTCCCAAAACAATGAAAGCAGCATCGGGGTGTATGTTTTCAAGTTCATTTATAATCCCATACAGCTCATCCAGGGCTTGGATTTTAATAGCCTCGGATGTAGTAGGTGGAATATACACTACACTTAGTATCACTGAGCTGAATTCTCTGGGCAGATAAAAGGGCCTTACTTTAATGGTGAGTAACTCTAGGACTGGTGTACAATGAGACACTAGGATACAAATGTCTGTGGCCCACGAGGAGTTAATAATAAAGCACACACCCCCTCCACCCAGCTTGCCTGAGTTTTTGGTCTGGTCCAGCCGATGAATGGTGAAGTTCTGTGGTGTTAACAAGCCGTCAGGCATGTCCGGCTCCAGCCAGGTCTCGCTAAAGGCGTAAACACAACAGCTTCTAATGTCCCATTCACAGCTAATCCGTGCACGTAAATCGTCCATTTTATTCCTCAAAGAGGAGGAGAGGAGGATAGAGGGAAGCGGAGGTTTATTAAGTCTCTGTCGAGTTCTGCACAGCATATCAGCTCTTTTTCCTCTCCGTGTCTTTTTCTTTGTCCCGCAGCATCGTGAAGAACAAAGAAACACGAGCGTGTTTAGGACCAGGGGCATCACGTCCGCTGCGCCGTCCTCAAAGAGCGGCTTCTCTCCCGCTGAGGAACGTAAATCCAAAAGTGTTGCACGGTCATACTCGAAGCAGAGTGTCTCATGTGGTAAATTGCAAGCGCAAAAGGTAAAATAAGACAAAAACGAACAAAAAGAGTGCAAATTGAACAGAGCTCCCCATCAGTGCTGCCGTCTTTCGGCGCAGCTTGATGACGTGAAGCACAAATTACAATCGAATTTTTGCACAAATTACAATCCAATTTTTCACTTCTGTGGATCACGATGGATCACACCATCACAATTTTGAACATGTACAAAATTTTCACAATTAGTCACAGTATTCTACAATGGCACTATGAGTACCCATTGCAAATTGACATACCATGATTTGGTATTCAATTGTGTTTTGTTTATTTAATCATTATGGTATCAGGGGATATGGTATCAGTAGACTGGCACATGATTGGATAGCTAGCTGTTTATACAATAGGTATCAGTGGGTACATATTGGTAGGACAAACTCTGAATTCATGAAAATTACTTGTGGGGTGCTCCAGGGTTCAGTTCTGGGGCTGCTGTAGTTTCTTCTGTATATTTATGACATATGTTTAGTTTCCAAGTCCGTCAGTTGTATTTTGTTTGCTGATGATACAACAGTGTTTTGTAGTGGGGATCATTTGGGACAGACCTTGGACATGATGGAGAAGGAACTAAAGAAGTTTAAACCATGGTTTGATTCAAATAAATTATCGCTCCACTTTGGTAAAACAAAGTGTATCACATTTGGAAACAGGTACAGGAATTTCTATATAGGAGGCACATGAACTGCTGATGACATAAATGTTGCTTGAGTGATCCCTAAAGACTCATTGTATGTTCAATCTTACTCAGAAACTGTTTTTCAAATACAACAGAGACATTTTGTTCATATGTGGACATTCTGAAATATGAGTAAGAACAGGACAGGATAGCTGAGGAAAAGAAGGTCACAGTATTACATGCCCACATTCAGCAATAGAATATGACAGACTGTCTGTGATACTGAAATCTGTCAGATCTCCCTGCCCGGCCTCTCTCTTTGTGTGTCATGCTTGAAATTTCTGTTTGATTCCTCACTGTGGGGAGAAGAGTCGTCATTAATACACCGCAATATCTTCCGTGTCTTTTGGTGCTAAGGGAATCCTTTACCGCATCCCTCCTCCGAAGTTATGTAAATCAAAATGTGCATGAAAAGCCATTTGCAACATTAAGCACAGGCTGCAAATATATGTGTACATGCACGCAAACTTGACAAGCCAAAGCCTCCCTCTTGTATTTCACATTCCCTGAGCTCATCTAAAAATCAGCCATGCTTAAAAAATGAAGACATAATCAAGGTAGCAAGCTTTGAAAATCAATGGTTTCGACTTGTTTACTTATGAATAAGAGAGTTATGCTATTTGCGTCCATCAGAAACTCTCTGATATTTTCCATCTGAGGTGCAGGAGAATAGAATCATATATAATTTAAAAGACAATGTTTTAAACCCTGTACTTTACTGCATATCCTCTATGCTAATGATTATGTTAACCTATGTGAGCAAGATGCTTTGATTATCTTTTTTAAGTATGTTCTGTAAAATGTGTGCAAAATTGCTTAGAGCCCCTTGATGTTGACTTTCTGTTTTATAAAGTCAGATTTTACATCAGAAAATTGTAGTAATGCAAGAGGTACTGCTGGCCCTCAGGTGTACCTCTTCAACAATGTAGCTACATACCAAGGCCTTCAGAGATGTCATGTGGAGATCATAAGGTCCTCTGTTAGTCAACTTGACTTGCCTTGCTTTTGTCTGCTACATGCCAGCTGGAGACCTTTTCAGCAGTTTATTGGAAATGAAAAATGTATTTGTTATCTAGCAAACCTTGAGCAACTCTTTTTAAGCTTTCTTTCACAAGATAAAGATTTGTATTTTAAAATCAGTTTGCCATTTGCCCAAAAGTGAAATAACAATGAAGGAAAAAACTGAATTTTGTCAAGTAAAGATTTTGTCATGATTTTTGTTCAGTCGTAGTGTGTTTCCAACACACAGCAGCTCACAAAATGATTCTTGTGATATTGATGTTTTCAAAATTAAAATAATAATAATTTTCATGTTGAAAATGTCGTTTACATTTTCAAATTAAGCTTCATTTTTATAGTTTTTGTAATTTATTGTCATTACACATTTTTGGAAGTGATGGTGAAAATATGATTAAACTACTACTGAGATATAAGCTTCTGGGTAGGTGATGATCTAGTGGCTAAGCAGTGGGTTCAGACCAGAGGATCTTCGGTTCAAACCTCAGTCTGTCTGGACAGTCACTGAGGACCCTTGGGCAAGGGCCCTAATCCCCAAGTTGCTCCCGGTGTGTAGTGAGTGCCTTGCATGGCAGCACCCTGACATGGGTGTGTGAGTGTGTCAGTGTGAATGTGTGAATGTGAGGCATCAATATCTGATATAGCTGAAAAAGCACTCTGGAAAAACAGTCAATTTAATTCTAAGAACCTACATTTCCTTGTGCACTGTTACTCTCTCCCTCCATCCTCACAGAATGAATTCAGCAACAGCAACAGACAGAGTTACCAGGAAAACTCAGTTTTCAAGCTTTCATTCAGATTCACATGATCTCTATAAACTTCCTATAAACATCCCTATGTTTATAGGAAGCATCTTAGTCATCAACTCTCAACCAAGAGGAAACGTACAAATTACTTACCCATATCAGTTCTAACTCACCTTTCTGCTGTTAGCAGTAGCCAGCCAGAAACACCACCTCTTCTACTGTACCTGCACCCGTTGATCCCAGTCTGGTGCCAGGTGTAAGCTCTGCCCCTCCTTCTTCCAACAGCAGGATTCAACATTAAAATACCTCTTTGTGGTCAAAACCACAACTGGCCCCAAAGACTGTCCTACTATTTTGTACTATATCTCTATGGATTGAATATTTTACTGTTTCTTGTCTCCTGTTTCTTAATTGTAGAATGGAGCTACTTTAAAGTGCTGCTGCCAGTTGAATTTTTTGTCTGCTGTGGTTAAGTAGATGTATTTTCCATGTAAGTTACATGAATGCAATAATTTGTTTTTGCTTCAGTTTTTGCTCTGGCGCAACACAGTTGCTCTAGTATGGGCTTTGGCTGTATTTCCTTCCTGATGCAATCCAGATGTACGAGGTCTGTTAGAAAAGTATCGGACCTTTTTTTTTTTTTTTCAAAAACCTGATGGATTTGAATCACGTGCGCATGCATGAATTTTTTCATGCCTGTCAATTGCATCATTTGCTGGCAAGCAGCCTTTGTGTGAGGACGTGTGTTGTGCGCTCGTCGGATTTTCATTGCAAGGAAAAAGATGGAACAACTGGAGCAGTGCTACCGCATCAAATTGCCAATTTGCCAGAAACTGGGCGACAGCCAGGTGGAAACCATTCGGAAGATTCAGACGGCTTTCGGTGACTTTTCAGTCGTGTGACTATCCGAGAAATTGTGGAAGAGGTGGGCATGTCAGAGCATGTCCTGTGAGACTTCAACACGGAGGTGCTTTTGCTCCGCTGTCAGCAGCTTCAGCATGAATTTCACTGCAACTCTTTTCATGGCCAAATCTTCTGTCACAGTGGAATGTGTCGAAAAAGTGCTGATGTCCACCTCTTCCGCAATTTCTCGTCTAGTCACACGACGGTCCCGCATCACCACAGCGTTCACTTTGGAATGATCTGGTCATTTCAGCATGTTGATGGCCAACCGGAGCGTGGCTCGCTCTCCACTGTTGTGCAGACGTCTTTAAACCAGTTGTACCACTCCTTAATCTGTGTGATGCCCATAGCATCATCACCGAAAGCCGTCTGAATCTTCTGAATGGTTTCCACCTTGTTGTTGCCCAGTTTCTGGTAAAAATTTGATGCAGTAGCGCTGCTCCAGTCGTTCCGTCTTTTTCCTTGCAATGAAAATCCAACGAGCGCACAACACACGTCCTCGCACAAAGGCTGCTTGCCAGCAAATGATGCAATCGACAGGCATGAAAAAATTCACGCATGCGCACGAAGGTTCAAGGTTTGCTCATGCAAGCACACGTGATTCAAATCCATCAGGTTTTTGCAAAAAAAAAAAAAAAGGTCTGATACTTTTCTAACAGACCTTGTTCATGAAAAATGGGGCACAAGTGCCTTTAAACCAGGGACTATCTGTATGGGTGGCAAGACTGCAAACTGCTTGTGCCACTATGCTGCAGTGAAGTACATGAATAATATCTTCAAATGGTAAATGGACTCCATTTATATAGTGCAGGGGTGGGCATCGAGGGCCGAGACACTGCAGGGTTTCCATGCAACCATTCACCTCAGCAGGTGGGTTGCTGATGAGCTTCTCCTCTGAACATAAACACCTGGTTGTCAATGAAATCACCTGCTGAGACACCTGATCATTAATGAAATCACCTGCTGAGGTGACTGGTTGCACGGAAAACCTGCAGTGTCTCGGCCCTTTATGGCACATGATTGCCCACCCCTGATATAGTGCTTTTTCATCTGCATCAGACGCTCAAGTGCTTTACAATAATGCGTCACATTCACCCCGATGTCAGGGTGCTGCCATACAAGGTACTCACTACACACCTGGAGCAACTAGGAGATTAAAGACCTTGCCCAAGGGCCCTTAGTGATTTTCCAGTCAGGCTGGGATTTGAACCGAGGATTCTCTGGCCTCAAGCCCAATGCTGAACCACTAGACCATCACCTCCCCATTCAAATAAAAGTTATACCTTCAAATGAAACAAAAGCATATATTGTGAATTATGAATGTTTATGGTTAGGGTTGAGGGTAAGAGTAGGGTTAGGGTTAAAAAAAACATCACGAAAATTTGAATCATTTTGTGACTTGAGGATGGAAAAAAACGTGACTGGGCTGGGTAAATGTGTTTTTTTTTTGTTTGTTTTTTTTTTGGGGGGGGGGGTATCTTTTGCTTCACCTTTGAACAATTTGTTCCAAAGAATAATCCAAAGTGTAATTTGCACAGCATTGTTAATTTGAGAATTGCATGTTGATGTATATTGCTCTCTTTGGTCTGCATTTTAATGTTCTTTTTTTTTTTTTTCATTTTTGTTTCATTTTACAACAAAGAATTCTGAGTCAAGATCCTTGGAAGAGAGGATCTTAAATCACTGCTTTTCACAAACCAGGAAAGTGGTTGGGAAGGCCTTTGGAATGCTTGCAGAGAAGGATCGGCTTGTGAACCCTGCAAATACAGATGCACTTCAGAACTTCCAGTGGTGGAGCTGCACACCAAAACCTCTGGTCCAGACGGAAGAAGAGAACATCTCTGCTCCTCAAAATGTGAGTATAGTGTCTCCAAAAATTCTAGCCTTCAGGTACACACATGCTTACTGCATTAATGATGCATTTGCTTGACCGCATCACAATGTTGAGTCTGTTCATCATTTTCCATAATGTTCAGATAACAACAGCTGTGAAATACAATGTACAGGAAAATAAGTATTTGAACACTCTGCGATTTTGCAAGTTCAAGAAATCATGGAGGGGTGTAAATATATATATATATATATATACGGAAATGACAGTGTATGATTTTTTTTTAATAATTTATTTGTATGTTACTGCTGAAAATAAGTATTTCAACACCTGTGAAAATCAATGTTAATATTTGATACAGTAGCCGTTGTTTGCAATTACAGAGGTCAAACGTTTCCTGTAGTTTTTCCACCAGGTTTGCACACACTGCAGCAGGGATTTTGGTCCTCTCCTCCATACAGATCTTCTCTAGATCTTTCAGGTTTGGAGTTTCAGCTCCCTCCAAAGTTTTTCTGGAGACTGGCCAGGCCACTCCAGGACCTTGAAATGCTTCTTATGGAGCCCCTCCTTAGTTGCCCTGGCTGTGTTTTGGGTCATTGTCATGCTGGAAGACCCAGCCATGACCCATCTTCAATGCTGTTGGAGGGGAAGGTTGTTTGCCAAAAACTCACAATACATGACCCCATCCATCCTCCCTTCAATATGGTGCAGTCGTCCTGTCCCCGTTGCAGAAGAGCACCCCCAGAGTATGATGTTTCCACCTCCATGCTTCATGGTTGGGATGGTTTTCTTGGGGTTGTTCTCATCCTCTAAACATGGTAAGTGGAGTTGATTCCAAAAAGCTCTATTCTGGTCTCATCTGACCACATGACCTTCTCCCATGCCTCCTCTGGATCATCCAGATGGTCACTGGTGAACCTCAAACAGGCCTGGACATGTGCTGGCTTGAGCAGGGAGACCTTGCTGCCCTGCAGGATTTTAAACCATGACAGCATCATGTGTTACTAATGTAATCTTTGTGACTGTGGTTCCAGCTCTCTTCAGGTCATTGATCAGGTTCTCCTGTGTACTTCTGAGCTTTCTCAGAATCATCCTTACCCCACAAAGTGAGATCTTGCATGGAATCCCAGACCGAGGGAGATTGACAGTCATCTTGTGTTTCTTCCACTTTCTAATAAATAATCATAACAGTTGTTGTCTTCTACCAAGCTGCTTGCCTGTTGTCCTGTAGTCCATCCCAGCCTTGTGCAGGTCTACAGTTTTGTCCCTGGTGTCCTTAGACAGCTCTTTGATCTTGGCTATGGTGGACAGGTTGGAGTGTGATTGATTAAGTGTGTGAACAGGTGTCTTTTATACAGGTAACATGTTCAAACAGGTGCAATTAATACAGGTAAAGAGTGCAGAATAAGAGGGCTTCTTAAAGAAAAATTACCAGGTCTGTGTGAGCCAGAATTCTTGCTGGTTGGTAGGTGTTCAAATACTTATTTGCAGCATCTGCAATCATACATTGTGTTTTCTGGATTTTTTTTTTTTTTTTTTTAAGATTCTGTCTCTCACAGTGGACATGCACCTAAGATCAAAATTTCAGACCCCTCCATGATTTCTAAGTGGGAGAATTTGCAAAATCGCGGGGTGTTGAAATACTTATTTTCCCCACTGTATAACACCACACTGTGTGCGTTACATTCACGTTCCATCTGTGAAATAATATGAAATAAAGTCGACAGTGCACAGGCACAATGCATAATGTATGGCTGAATTTAGATAAGCAGAATGAAAGCTGGCTTTTTTTGTGGGGGGGGGGGGGGTGCAAGACAAAGAAGTGCTGATAATACATGTTAGACAACACAAACCACAATCTAACACAGACAGGAATCACTTTGTATGCACATTCTTCCAACCGTAGCTACTCTTTGTTGTTTTGTGGCGGTATAACAACTCTTTACGTGTTCTGTTATGTAACGATCAAATAGTGATGAGATAAGGAAGGTGCCCTTCACCATCTGCATAGCAATGTGCAGGCAACAGAATAACTTTTTTGTTTTAATTTTTTTTTTTTTTTTGCGCGAATGACTCTTACAGCTGATTTTACTGTAATATGCGATCTGTGGTGGTGACGTATATTTCTTGGTCTGGAGAGCTTTCAGCAGACTTTTCTATTGAATTCTAAAGTTATAAGCAAAAAGGCAATAAGCACTTCATTGAAAGCATATCTGCCAGAGGCTATTTTAATGCTCAAATGGATCCCTGTGGAGGAGCAAATTGAAGTGGAGGTGGCTGACCGCAAGAATTAATATATACAAAAGAAGCTAAATAGGGGAATAGATTACTGTCTCAGTTGATAATTTCATGGCTCGATTGATTGCTGGCATATTGTATTGCTCACGCTGAGCTGAGTAGTCTGTCTTTAGATAGTCAAACCTTTATGGATCAGCCTTGTTTGCCTTCCCAGCAATGTTATCTGACTGAATTTTACATCACGTTCCCTTTGATTTATTATATTTAGCTTAATTCCCCTTTAAATACCCCTTTATTCACTGATAGAAGTGCATCATTGAACGTGAGTGTTGTTAACCTTGCACTATTTATTCAACCTTGCATATCTGCACGGGCTGGTAGTCCTTAATTCCTCACTGATAAAAACCCAGTGAAATTCAGACAGAAAATGAGGCCTGTCAGAAATGTACACAATTGAAATTTGTTAAATTAATGAGATGAAAATAATTGGAAAGGATGGCAGCAGGCAGACCAGATGAAGGGGTCAATGGGAGACACTATAAAACTGATTATGATTGATGATGACGGATCAGAACATTTGTGCAGGCTGGAGGGATTAACTGGAAAATGAGTTACCACAGTTAAATCATTTGGAGCCAATAAACATAATGCATATATGCTTTTTTTTTGAAAGAGTATCAGTATTTTGAGTGGAAAGCAGGGTACTGCACATCACAGCAGCAACCCACCTGATTTTGATTTGGGACATTTTTCTGCCAGTAAATATAAAAATAGTTCCATATAGAGTTCAAATGGTTGAAAGATGGAGCTTTACACTGCACTAATATCCTCATAAATGTGCTTTAGATTGAAAATGTACATATTGACAGCATTTATCGGACTTCAATTATTACCTCCGCTAAGGAGGTTATGTTTTTGGTCGCATCCATTTGTTTGTTGGTTGGTTGGTTTGTTAGCAGGATTACTCAAAAAAATCCTCAATGGATTTCAATGAAATTTTTACCAGGGGTGTATCTTGGCCTAACCTAAAAGGCATTAAATTTTGGTAATGATCCCGAACACAATCCAGATCCAGTAATTTTTTTAAAGGATTCTTTATCATTGCAGGATAGGGCCAATTTCAACATTTTTGCATCTAACTTCATGAAGATGGGTCACAAAGGCTGAACAAAAATTAAGTTACCACACAACAATAATTTAGCATTTGTTTCTCTTTATAAATACATTTGCAGAAGATCTAAGGGTTTAACCACTGAATCTGAAACGTGACGGTAGATGCGTGAAACGACGTGGAATAAGTCTCTTTGCCAAAGGGTATTCCATGTGACGTCAGAGACCCTATAGCCTTGGCAGAGGTTCGCGCTCTCCGAGTGCTTCTAGTTGTCAATTATTTTTTGATAAGATGCTATGCAGTAATCTGCAGATCAGTCCAAATGGTCAAAAATAAATCTTTTCTTTTGAAAGTAATTTGCAACACCATGCTTCACTTTTACTATAACATCAGAGTGCAAAAAAAACTATGGTAATATGGTAATAGTCATTAAATATACTACATTTTGTGGTAAAATATTGCATGTATGTACATACGACTTCATTTGTTGGAAAGGAATCCATACTGGAACAAAAATGACAGAAAGCTGTGCTTTCAAAAATTATTTTTTAAAAAGTAACATTCATTTTCTGGGATTCCTAGGTTAGATGACGGGGGTACCCATTCCAGAAATCTTAGGATGAGAAGTGTGGTACAGCCTGGGCAGGATGCCAGTCTATCGCATAGTCACACACAAACTCATTCACACTCACACCTATGGTCAATTTAAAGGCTCCAAATCACTAAACTTGCATGTCTTTCTCCCGGAGGGAACCCACCCAAACATGTTAAAACATACAAACTCCACACATAAAGGACCAGGCCATCCCAGGATGTTCTTGCTGTGAGACAACTGTACTAACCACTAAGCCACCATATTTTTTTTTAATTGTGTATTTATTTGTTTGTTTGTTTAACATAGCAGTAAGACCTAAAGCTGTATGTCATTATAGGGAATACCTTCATCAGTTGCAAGAAATAAAAAAAAATTAAAAATTTCTGAAAAAATTAATAACTTTCCTTCTCCTTTTGAGATCCACTTCAAATTTTAAGTGTATTCCAGTTTGAACCAACATTTCCTCTGAGTTGATCAAGACATGATCAAGATAATAATTTCCTTTCACCTTTGCCATCAGCAATATAGTTACACTGTATATGATCAGTTGTGAGATATCTTACAAACATACAATAAAACCAACAGGAATATAACTTATTTTTATTTTTTGCTCATAAAATATGACTTTTTTGTTACATGATCTCAGCCTCCCTGCTCAATAGCATCACTCGGGATTATACATACCTAGGGTTTGATTTTTTTGCAATGATTGCTTTTGTTGTCCTATTTATTGTCCTAGAAACAAATATAATATATATATATATATATATATATATTTTTTTTTTTTTTTTTTTTTTTTTTTTTTTTTTTTACGATTATTTCTGTTATGATAACAGATCACTAAAATCTTAGTCACACTGTTATGTAATGGTAACACCAAGCTCAGCGTCAATGATAATGGTCTTGTCCATACATTGTAAGATAGACTGATGTGCAATGACTGCCTGAACAACAATCTGAACAACTGGAGCTCTTAAATGGCCACTTTATCACCATCATAGGCTGCTACACTCAACAAAAATATAAACACAACACTTTTGGTTTTGCTCCCATTTTGTATGAGATGAACTCAAAGATCTAAAACTTTTTCCACATACACAATATCACCATTTCCCTCAAATATTGTTCACAAACCAGTCTAAATCTGTGATAGTGAGCACTTCTCCTTTGCTGAGATAATCCATCCCACCTCACAGGTGTGCCATATCAAGATGCTGATTAGACACCATGATTAGTGCACAGGTGTGCCTTAGACTGCCCACAATAAAAGGCCACTCTGAAAGGTGCAGTTTTATCACACAGCACAATGCCACAGATGTCGCAAGATTTGAGGGAGCGTGCAATTGGCATGCTGACAGCAGGAATGTCAACCAGAGCTGTTGCTCGTGTATTGAATGTTCATTTCTCTACCATAAGCCGTCTCCAAAGGCGTTTCAGAGAATTTGGCAGTACATCCAACCAGCCTCACAACCGCAGACCACGTGTAACCACACCAGCCCAGGACCTCCACATCCAGCATGTTCACCTCCAAGGTCGTCTGAGAATATATAGTGTTTCTTAAAGCCAGAAAGTTGCCATTTGAAATGACTTTAGTTTTGTGTCATGTCTGTGATCTGCTTTTTTTCTACAAAATTAAACAACTGAATGAACATCATCCGAGGCCGGTGATTCCATAATTTTTGCCAGGGGTTGTATGTTCATAGACTCTCTCACTGGCTGATTTTTATTTACAAATCTATTGTTGGACTTCTTTCCACATATTTGTGCTCACATGTGTAGAAACCTCAGCCGATATGGCCTGTGCTCTCAGGCCATCATACACTTGCAGGTCCCAAGAGTCAGTCAGAACGAAACTGGGCAAAAAGGCTTCAAAATTTTCTGCCCAGTCTACCTGGAATGATGTGGAGAAGGACTTGAAATGGACACATCTTGTATCTCTGGGGAAATTTAAGACAATTATTAAAGACAGAGAAATAAGCTCAATTGGATCTTCTGACTCCACTGTGTAATCCTACTCTTTTTCTGCAGTGTGTGCAGTGTGAGACTATTTTATTTGTGTTTTGTGTGTTTGTTGTAATCTGTTTTGTGCTGCCTTCTTGGCCAGATCAGTCTTGAAAAAAAGTTTTTTTACCTGGTTAAATAAAGGACATTGGTTGATTGATTGAACTATCACCCAGTTGCTCTAGCTCCCATCATCACCAAATGCTTTGAAAGACTCATCCTCTCTCACATCACGTCTACCATACCTGCTGGCCTCGACCAACACCAGTTTACATATTGGGCAAACAGATCAACAGAAGATGTAGCTCTGACAGCGCTCCACACAACCCTTGGGTGGCACGGTGGTTTAGTAGTTAGCACTGGTGCCTCACAGCAAGAAGGTCATGGGATTGCTTCCCGCCCTTTCTGTATGGAGTTTGCATGTCCTCCCTGTGTCTGTGTGGGTTTCCTCTGGGCAGTCCAGTTTCCTGTCACAATCAAAAACTTGCTTAATTAGGGTTTGCTCCTTTCTCTACTCCTGACCAAGGCAGCATCTCTGCATCTGGAGTTGGTCCCCAGGTGCTGGACTGTAACTGCCCACTGTTCCTAGTGGTTGGATTGTGTTTAACTGTAATTAGGGTGGGTTAATCTCATCCTGGACACTTCCTGTTCTCCACCCTCCCCTCCAGGAAAATGTATCAAACAATCAAAACAATGTCAAATGGGCTGTCAAATGCATTTATTATTATTTTTTTATTGTTAATTTTATTTTACTATTTCTTGCAGGGCTGTTCTTTACTTGGTACAGTTGAGAAAATTTTCACAGCATCTATTCACATAATAACAGGATAAAACCATCTGAACACGTTGTCTGCACACTTGTCATGATTTTAGTCATGAGATGTGTTAGACATCTGTGAGAGTAGTGCATGGCACTCACATGATATGTATAAGGGCATCTTTGCAGTGAATCCATGCAAAATACAGCTAACATTCCAGCCCAGTCTGAATGAATTTGTGCTGCCGTGACGGAAATGCGGCGCTTTTCGTGACAACATCACAAACCAATAGATTAATGTATATTTCGTGCTGCTGAATCACGACATGCTGTGAGATTGGGTTGAACATTCAGACGATGTGCTTATGTGTCATTTGTACCACCTCACTGAGATACCAACTGCAAATTTGTTGCTCATTCACGTGTTTGGTCACTAATTCACGTCTCCAACTATGAGGGTAGGCTGAAAAGTTCTAAGGCTCACCAAGAAGGAGAAATGCCATTTCAATAAAACTTGGCATGCATTAAGTTCAACTCTTCGGATGACTAACCGTGTTATTTTCTTCCAGGTTGTGAGGTAGTTTGTGGTTCATAGCCAAGTTTGAAAGTTCGTGGTAGAGGGATACGGCAAAAATGGACAAAATCTGGCATCGTGGTGTGATTAAGTACCTGCATAAGAAGGGGTTAAAGCCCAAGGACATTTATGCAGATATGGTTGCTACATTAGGGGATGAAGCTCCCTCCATATCTACAGTGCAGAAGTGGGCAGCTGAATTTAAGATGGGCAGAGAGAGCCTTGAAGACGACCCAAGGTCTGGGCGGCCTGCAACAGCCACAACCCAGAAAAACATTGACCTTGTTCATGAAATGGTGATGGACGACAGACAATCGACGATTAATCAGCTAGCAGATGCTGTGGGAATATCCTGTGAGAGAATTGAACACATTCTGCATGAAGAACTTGGAATATCAAAGGTGTCAGCTCGGTGGGTGCCACGTCTTCTGACGCCTGATCAGAAACGCACCAGGCTAGTCATGTCGAAGGCAAACCTGGTGCAATTTGAAGAGGATCCAGCCAATTACATGGAACATTTTCTTACCCAGGATGAGTGTTGGGTTCACCAGTTTGAACCAGAGACAAAAAAACAATCAGTGCAATGGAAACACCCAAGGTCACCACCTCCAAAGAAGGCCAAGGTCGTTTCGTCTGCGGGGAAGGTCATGATTTCAGTTTTCTGGGATGCCAAGAGCATTGTGTTCGTGGACTATCTTGAAAAGGGACCAACCATAAATGGACAGTACTATTCTAACCTACTGAGACAGTTACACGAGGCTATCAAAAAGAAGCGACCAGGAAAGCTGATGAAAGGGGTGCTGCTCCATCAAGACAATGCCCCACCTCACAAGTCAACAGTGGCCATGGCCACTATCCATGAGTGTGGATTCGAACTGGTAGATCACCCACCATACTCCCTTGAGTTGGCACCCTCAGACTTTCATCTGTTCCCAAACCTGAAAAAAAAACTTGGCTGGGAAGCACTATCGGAGCAATGATGAGGTGATGGCTGCCGTTGAGGACTATTTTGACTCTCAAGATGAAAACTTCTATGCCAAGGGAATCGAAGCACTCAAGCACCGCTGGAAGAAGTGTGTGGAGTTACAGGGAGACTATGTAGAAAAATAACCCTGAATTTGTTCAATTCGACAACTGCATCATAGTCAGCCTTAGAACTTTTCAGCCTACCCTCGTATACTCCAACAGTCGCAGCCCAGTGAGATTAGGACCCTAAGAGATCTTCTATCCAAGTAATAGCCAGGCCCCAATCTGCTTAGTTTGTGAGATCTGACAAGATCAGGTATACATAGAGAAGACTGACTGCACATCAACACTTTTTTAATATTATGACTGGCCCAGCATTGGTGAAATTTGGTAAATTCATTTTTATTCAGTTTATTATTTATAATTTATTATTATTCAGTAACCCTGCTAAAATAAACCAACAAACAGATGTGGGTGAAAGACTCCTAAAACCCATAATAAAATGAAAAATACACCATCAGGTGACAAGTTTATGAGAGACATTTGATGACTTAAAAATCCCTTTTAATGAATCTAATCAGAGTTACGTTTGTGAGATTCAGGGAGTACAGAGGGATCCAAAAATGTCATCTTATTACAGCAAATGTCTGAGGGACAGAGGACCTGAAGAGAAGACTAAAAATAACCTGAGGTGAATTAATTTGTCCTGTCTTTAGCCATGCAGCTATCTGGTCATTAACACGGACTTGGCTGAATTTCTACATCATTTTTGAAGTGGTTAGGTGTCTTGGTGGGACTCTGTAGAGCCTGTCTTCTCTGTGTCTGACAGAATGACATGATCAGAGGCATGGCAAGCAGGAGGAAGCTGCATGCAAATGAGCTCACATAATGTTCAAAACTCACAAACAACAGGCCACCATGAAACGAGTGAACAAATCAACCATCCACCCTACAGTATCTAATGTGTGTATGTGTGTGTTTGTGTGCACTAGATGGTAGCACATTCCAGCAGTAGATCAAAACATTTTGGAGTTTTTGGATTTATTATTGTTATTTATTTTATTTTATTTTTGTATTTGGCTAATGTTTAAGATTTTAAATTTTGTGCAAACTCTTGTTGTAATCACTGAGCTCGACACTTGACATGGTGATTTGATATTGAAATACTCCGCCTGAGAGTTGAGACGTCCACATTGAATAGTCAAGCAAGACTATTGTCCAGCTGTTGACTGTACCATTCCACTGAAAGAAAAAGACAAAATGTCAGGGAGATCAGGAATATCTGCTTGTGTTTGTTCAGTAAGTAGGGTGAGTCATCAAAGCACCAAAATTAAATTTCTACCAGATGTGGTGGATTTTGCAGTACTGATACTGAAAATAAGCATGAGTACAAAAGCTTGCATCTCCTTATTTTGGAATGGCAAAAAGAATAAAAAGAAAGACTTCCCCATCAACATAATCTTTAATGCTCATTCAGCTCATAGAAATGTTCCGATATCATCCATCCATCTTCTATACTTGCTTACTCCAGTTAAGGGTCATGTGAGAGTAGTCATAGGGCATGAGCCAAGGGCACCCTGGATAGGATGCCAGTCTATCACAGGACCATGTATAGACAGACAAACACATATGCACCTACGGTCAATTCTTTAAAGTTCCTAGTTCACCTAACATGCATGTCTTGGGACATGGGAGGAAGCTAGAGCACTCAGAGGGAACCCCCTTGAACATGGGAAGAACATGCAACCTCCACACAAATAGGCCACAGGTGGGAAGCGATCCCATGACCTTCTTGCTATGAGACAACAGTGCCAACCACTAAGCCACCGTGCTGCCACCGACACCGAAAAGCAACAACAATTTAAATTGAATTTCAATTCAATTTAATTAGCTTATAATGCACCAAATCACAGCAAAAGCCATTTCAAGGTGCCTTACATGGAACAATTCAACATAAAATTTAAATAAATAATTAAAAATAAATAAAAAAAATTCAAATACATAATTAAAAACAGAAATAAAAGAATAAAACAGATAACTATTCATAAGAAAGAGAATAAAAATGGGTTTTCGGTCTTGACTTAAAAATATCCACAGACTCTCACTGCCTCACGGTCATAGGAAGACTGTTCCACAGGGTGGGTGCATGATGAGAAAAAGCTCTTTGACCTGCTGACTTCTTCTTCAAAAATGGGTGCGATATGTTCAGACCTTCTGCTACATGTCAAAAGTCTGGCGGCAACAAGGCAGTTTACGAAAAGAAAGTTAGAGTAAAATAATGAAATTAAATGTACAAAACTTTCCAATGTTGTACATATTCCACTTTATAAAACAATATGTATGCTAAGTGAGTGAGCATACCTAAATTATTTACATCTTATGTCATTGAAGAATAAGATCAACTGCATTTATTTAAGATTTTATTCACAATGACAGATTTTCAGTGGTTTATCCGTTTAAACCAAAATATATGAAAAAATTAGAAAAGCTTCTGAAGGACCATCTTGCATAATCTTTATGTGTCACAACATGTCACGTTAAAAACACAGAGACCACAGCCACAACAGGTATATTAATACTGTAAGTACTACAATAACTACATGCACAATTACATAACAAATAACTAAAAAAATTATCACATAACACACTGAGTGACACGTTGGTGTGTGCACTGAACAGATAACAGTAACAACTGTTGATCTCTGGTTCTGGACGTCACGGCTGAAGAACACATACCATGTTTTGACGGACATGGCCTTACAACTGTCCACTGTGACGGACATGTCTGTTTGCTATCCTCACATGGACATACATAAAAACATATATCACTGTTGCGACGGGCTGCAGCGAGTGAGCGCACAGCGTGCACATTGACAGGCTGTCCCAGGTGAAACGGACCGTCAAATCATAACACGCAGCGAGTGATGTGAATGTCATGTCACCCATGTGAGCTCTGTTCCACATGACACGGTGTCTGTCCTGTGGTGCCTTGCCCACAAGACACACGTCAGGCTGGACACGCCCCCGGGTGGGCTGTACACGCTGGGCCAGCAGATGTGGACATGATAAGTGCACACTGCTTCATTCATGCCATGTCATGACTATACATCTATGACCATAAGAGGGATTCAATAAAATGTGGTGTTTTTATATGGTGTGCATGTGTGTTTTTTTTCTCCACAACAGAGGCGCGATGTGATGCAACATGTTCCGGCTCCTCGCATTGTGCACGAAACCGCCACCGGTATGTAGTGTACGCCTGTGTGACCGTGCATCCCTCACGACAGCAGGTGGAATGTTTCGTGGTTCCCCATTCCGTGTTTGGTTTGCGGATTTTCTTCCGGTCTCTGCGTCTTTTGTGTTATGTGTGAAGGGGCCCTTAGAGCTGCCGGTGTTCCTTCTGACAAACTGTAGCTGAAACTTGACCAGGTCTTTTGATGAAATTTATTTTCTTTGTACAGACTTCAGGCTTCAGACTTCAGACAACTTTATTGATCCCAAAAAGGGCAATTACGTTTACACTCCAATTACCTCAGACAAGATACAGCAATTAATCCACAATTATTACTTGTTTACCGTAATAATGACACACATCAGAATTAAAGACAACACATATACATTTGACATTGTTTATGTGTACTAAACTTGAAGCAGTCCATCATCCGAATTGAGGTAAAGTGGGTGAAGGCCGCTGCAACTGCAGTCGTGCCGCCGCTAGCTTGGAGGGAACGGGGACCTGCCGCAGCTAAAAAACGCGCAGCCCCCGGAGGGGGAAGGGGTGGCGCGAGCGGTGGCCGGGATGGGATGAGTGATGGGGGAGCAGGAAGGGAGGTAAAGGGAAAAATGGAGCATGCAGACTGAAGCATGCTCCATTTGTCCATGTGTAAGTCTGTCAGTTTATTGTCTTTGTGGGTTGCGATAAGAAGGAGCCGAATAATCTCACCAGAGCCTGAAGACATTCCTCTGGAGGAAAACAGTGGGCAATTTGTCCTTGAGGCTAGATAAGCCTGGAGTGTTGTGGTTGAGCAGTGAAAAACACTTTTAACAGTTCCACTTGAACAACCAAATCCCAATTATGAATTAAGAATATTCCCAATTATGAATTAAGAATATTCATCGGCCTCCGAAACCTTCAGCTTCAACTGCAAGGCACGCATCAGCTCCAAGATGTCATCCAATTTGCGTCTGAGTTCAAGAGTCAATGCAGTCTGAGAATGCACTGCCTTGCCAACCTCGTTAATCATGACGGACAAGCGAGGGGTGTCAATAGCATTCAGAGACCAGCTGATCAATTCCATGGTTAATCCAATAGTAGTCCAATAGATCCAGAATCCAATATAATTTGAGGAATTCACAGTCTGGTGAAGTCGGGAATTGAAGGTTAAAGGCAGAGAACAGAGAGAACAGAGATAAGGGAGAGTGGAGGAGATGCGACCGCCCTCGTCGGAGTCCCAAGCTGAGTTGTATAACTGATGATGCAACAGATAAAAGCTGAACCATGTACAGTTTCTCCCGTCATAGCCACCGAATCTGATAACGCCTTCGGGGTTGTCATGGGTATCTTGGTGGCTTCCCTTGTCTAGTCTCCTTGTTGCACAGATACTCAGGTTTTGAGAGCTGCCTACTTCAAACAGGTTTACCAGAGAGTAATATACAATTTGTATTTCTTAATGACTGATGAACTGTAGTCGGGGACATAGTCAGTGACTTGAAAATATTCATGTTTCCATCCTGACTTGTGGAAAGAAAATTGGCTGTACCTTGATGATTTCTTATGAACGATAATCCATATATTTTGTTTTCCAGTTACTTGTGGTCTATGAAAATGCCAGGACTGCTCCGAATGGGATCTGAGCATTTGTGTCTGAGAAATGTTGCTGCACCTGTCCATTGCCTTTTTTGTACAGCTGCTCAAAGCACTGTAAGTTTTACATCTCTGCACTTCTCAGAAAGGCACTGGCGGAATCACTCAAGTGCCTTTTCAGACAACCATTCAAATGGGATAAAACCTGTCACCCACACATCCAAGAAAATGGAAGAAGCAGCTTGTTTTTGCCGTCGCTGTCTGCAGTCAGCTGACATGTCAAAACAAAATCTATCACAATAGACACAAAAATAGAGCTGATTTGTGTGAGCAGACTAAACAGCCTATATGTAGCTGCTTACGGTGAAGCACTGTTGTTTTTTTTAAATGTGTCAGAGTGTGTAACCTTGTACCTTGTGGAGTACAACATAAAGATATTATGACCCCTTTCATCTGAGTTTTTACCTTGTCACATGATGGAGCGGACCTTTAACTACCATATTTAACAGAAAACCCAAGACATCAGACCATCTGGCTGCAGTGGAATTGTTTACTTCTGTTAAATCCCATTTAACTGAAAACCCGAGACATCAACCTGGTTGGAGCGGAATCATTTACTTCTGTTAAATACCTGTGAACCCAAACATCAACATGTGAACAGCAAAAACCATTTACCTTGGGTCACACACCCCGCGCATCTGTTGGTAAAGAAAGGAAGAGGCAACCACACTTCAGATCAGTTTATTAGCCGACCTCGTCAGATAGACCTCCTTCCAAGGATTTAATAACAGGCTGAGTGAAAAAACAGAAAGGCACAGAATTCTGTGGGTCCCTGAGCGGTATCTACCTCTCTGGTGTGGTAGCAGGCAGATAAGAGCTAATGGACCTAGAACCTCCTTTTTGGACCCCTTTAATACACCTCTCAATCAAATCTCCCAGTAACATGGGTGTTATCCTGAGATTTGATTGGTCATCTCCCATCTGGTTCTGGGTATAGTCCAAGAACCAGATGGTCAGGTGCCGCGAAGTCCAGTTGCCTGACCGATATCCTAAACAGACCCCAGGATACGACCCAGAAAGGAGCCACGTGCACCTCCACGACGACAAACTTTCAACTGTCTGCAACCCCACCATCCTGCGGTCAGCCAGACCCTGAGACTGAAACTTCTTCTTCTTCTTCTTTGTCTTTTGGCTGTTCCCGTTAGGGGTCGCCACAGCAGATCAATCGTTTCCATCTCACCCTGTCCTCTGTATCTTCCTCTGTCACACCAACCACCTGCATGTCCTCTCTCAGCACATCCATAAATCTCCTCTTTGGTCTCCCTCTTCTCCTCCTGCCTGGTGGCTCCATCCTCAGCATCCTTCTCCCTATATACCCTGGGTCCCTCCTCTGCACATGTCTAAACCATCTCAATCTCGCCTCTGACTTTGTCTCCAAACCGTCCCACCTGAGCTGTCCCTCTGATATGTTCATTCCTAATCTTGTCCATTCTTGTCACTCCCAAAGAGAATCTCAAAATCTTCAGCTCTGCCACCTCCAGCTCTGCCTCCTGTCTTTTTGTTAGTGCCACTGTCTCTAAACCATACAACATAGCTGGTCTCACTACTGTTTTGTAAACTTTCCAATTCACTCTTGCTGATATTCTTCGGTCACAAATCACTCCTGCCACCTTTCTCCACCCACTCCACCCTGCCTGCACTCTCTTCTTCACCTCTCTACCACACTCTCCATTACTTTGAACAGTTGACCCCATATATTTAAACTCATCTACTTTCAACACTTCTACTCCTTGTAACTGAACTATTCCACTGGGCTTCCTCTTATTCACACACATGTACTCAGTCTTGCTTCTACTGACTTTCATTCCCCTTCTCTCCAAAGCATATCTCCACTTCTCCAGACTAGACTCAACTTACTCTCTACTCTCACTACAGATCACAATGTCATCTGCAAACATCATAGTCCATGGGGACTCCTGTCTGATCTCATCCGTCAACCTGTCCATCACCACTGCAAACAAGAAAGGACTCAGAGCTGATCCTTGGTGTAATCCCACCTCCACCTTGAATGAGTCTGTCATTCCGACTGCACATCTCACCACTGTCACACTATTCTTGTACATGTCCTGCACTACCCTAACATACTTCTCTGCCACTCCAGACTTCCTCATACAATACCACAACTCTTCTCTTGGCACCCTATCATAAGCTTTTTCTAAGTCCACAAACACACAATGTAACTCTTTCTGTCCTTCTCTGTACTTTTCCAACAGTATTCTCAGAGCAAACATTGCATATGTAGTGCTCTTTCTCGGCATGAAACCATATTGCTGCTCACAGATTTTCACCTGTTTTCTAAGCCTAGCTTCTACTACTCTTTCCCATAACTTCATGCTGTGGCTGACCAGCTTTATGCCTCTGTAGTTACTGCAGCTCTGCACATCACCCTTGTTCTTGAAAATAGGAACCAGTACACTTCGTCTCCACTCCTCAGGCATGCTCTCACTTTCCAAGATTTTATTAAACAATCTGGTTAGAAACTCTACTGCCATCTCTCCTAGACATTTCCATGCCTCCACTGGAATGTCATCTGGACCGACTGCCTTTCCACTCTTCATCCTCTTCATAGCAGCCCTCACTTCTTCCTTACTAATCTCTTGTACTTCCTGATTTACTCTCACCACATCATCCAGCCTTTTCTCTCGCTCATTTTCTTTATTCAACAACTCTTCAAAATATTCCCTCCACCTTCTCAGCACACACTCCTCACTTGTCAGCACATTACCATGTGCATCTTTTACCACCCTAACCTGCTGCATATCCTTTCCAGCTCTGTCCCTTTGTCTGGCCAATCGGTACAAGTCATTTTCTCCTTCCTTACTATTCAACTTCTTGTACAGCTCGCAAATGCCTTTTCCTTTGCTTTTGCCACTTCTCTTTTCACCTTACGCCGCATCTCCTTGTACTCCTGTCTACTTTCTTCATCTCTCCGACTATCCCAAAACTTTTTCACCAACCTCTTTCTCCTTATGCTTTCCTGGACCTCTTCATTCCACCACCAAGTCTCCTTGTCTTCTTTCCACTGTCCAGATGTCATACCCAGTACTGCCCTAGCTGTCTCCCTCACCACATCTGCAGTACTTTTCCAGTTGTCCAAAATTGCTTCCCCTCTAACCAGTGCTTCTCTCACCTGCTCGCTAAATTTCACACAACAGTCTTCCTCCTTCAGCTTCCACCATCTGATCCTTTGTTGAGCTCTCACTCTCTTCTTCTTCTTTACCTCTAAAGTCATCCTACAAACAACCATCCTATGCTGTCTAGTGACACTCTCTCCTGCTACCACCTTACAGTCTGTGATTTCTTTTAGCTTGCATCTCCTATAGGGAATGTAGTCCACCTGTGTGCACCTTCCTCCACTCTTATATGTTACCCTGTGCTCCTCCCTTTTCTTAAAGTAGGTATTCACCACAGCCATTTCCATCCTTTTTGCAAAATCAACTACCATCTGTCCTTCCCCATTCCTATCCTTGATACCATATCTACCCATTACTTCCTCATCACCTCTGTTCCCTTCACCAACATGCCCATTGAAGTCTGCTCCTATCACCACTCTTTCATGCTTGGGCACACTCTCCACCACCTCATCTAACACACTCCAGAAATCTTCTTTCTCCTTCATCTCACAACCTACCTGTGGGGCACATGCACTGATGATATTCATCATCACCCCTTCAATTTCCAACTTCACACTCATCACCCTGTCAGACACTCGCTTAACCTCCACCACACTTTTAACATACTCTTCCTTTAAAATGACCCCAACACCATTTCTCCTCCTGTCCTCACCATGGTACAACAACTTGTACCCACTGCCGATGCTCCTGCTCTTACTTCCCTTCCATTTGGTCTCCTGCACACACAATATGTCTACCTTTCTCCTCTCCATCATATCAGCCAGCTCTCTCCCTTTACCAGTCATACTACCAACATTCAAAGTCCCCACTCTTATTTCCACCCTTCTAGTTTTCTTCTTCTCCCGCTGTTCGTGGCAACGTTTTCCTCCTCTTCTTCGTCGTCTTCACCCAGCAGTAGCCCAATTTCCACTGGCACCCTGTTGGGCAATAGCACCGGTGGCGGATGTTGGTAACCCGGGCCGCGACCGATCCAGTATGGGAATTCGATTCTGAGTCTGCATAGTTGGGTTGGCTTGTTTTACGCCGGATGCCCTTCCTGATGCAACCCTCCTCATTTATCCAGGCTTGGGACCGGCACTCAGAATGTACTGGCTGCACACCCCATGTGGCTGAGTTACCCTGAGACTGAAACTGCAGACTGAAAAAAACAGGAGACATCTCCTTCTAACCCTCACTGGTGCCTTTACATTTTTCACCTCACTATCTGCCTACCAAAACATGGCAATACTTTCAAAAGGTTATATGAGAATACAGGAACTCCTAATGAATATATGGAAATCAAAATAAAAGCACTTATAAACTAATTCAAACCACACACATCATATGAAAATAAACTACTAACATTAGCATAGTTAATATAAAAGCATACTATATCTTTCAGGTGCTGAAGAAAAAAGGTCAAAAGTTAAAACTCATGAGGTCAATTTCAATTTCAATTTTATTTATATAGCGCCAAATCACAACAAACAGTCCTGCCCCAAGGCGCTTTATATTGTAAGGCAAGGCCATACAATAATTACGTAAAAATCCCAATGGTCAAAACAACCCCCTGTGAGCAAGCACTTGGCGACAGTGGGAAGGAAATACTCCCTTTTAACAGGAAGAAACCTCCAGCAGAACCAGGCTCAGGGAGGGGCAGTCTTCTGCTGGGACTGGTTGGGGCTGAGGGAGAGAACCAGGAAAAAGACATGCTGTGGAGGGGAGCAGAGATCAATCACTAATGATTAAATGCAGAGTGGTGCATACAGAGCAAAAAGAGAAAGAAACACTCAGTGCATCATGGGAACCCCCCAGCAGTCTAAGCCTGAGGAAAATGGAACGTTCAAGACATTGTTCCGAAGAACAGCGTAGTTTGATTAAAACATTGATTGGAGAGGGGAAAACCTATACGCAGGTGCAAAAAATTATAGGCTGTTCATCTACAATGATCTACAATGCTTTAAAATGGACAAAAGAAACCAGAGACGCGTGGAAGAAAACGGAAAACAACCATCAAAATGGATAGAAGAATAATCAGAATGGTAAAGGCTCACCCATTGATCAGCTCCAGGATGATCAAAGACAGTCTGGAGTTACCTGTAAGTGCTGTGACAGTTAGAAGATGCCTGTGTGAAGCTAATTTATTTGCAAGAATCCCCCGCAAAGTCTCTCTGTTAAATAAAAGACATGTGCAGAAGAGGTTACAATTTGCCAAAGAACACATCAACTGGCCTAAAGAGAAATGGAGAAATATTTTGTGGACTGATGAGAGTAAAATTGTTCTTTTTGGGTCCAAGGGCCGCAGACAGTTTGTGAGATGACCCCCAAACTCTGAATTCAAACCACAGTTCACAGTGAAGACAGTGAAGCATGGTGGTGCAAGCATCATGATATGGGCATGTTTCTCCTACTATGGTGTTGGGCCTATATATCGCATACCAGGTATCATGGATCAGTTTGGATATGTCAAAATACTTCAAGAGGTCATGTTGCCTTATGCTGAAGAGGACATGCCCTTGAAATGGGTGTTACAACAAGAACATGACCCCAAGCACACTAGTAAACGGCAAAATCTTGGTTCCAAACCAACAAAATTAATGCAGATGTGAAGAAATCATGACAAACTGTGGTTGTACAACTAAATACTCGTATAGTGATTCACAGGATTGCTAAAAAAGCAGTTTGAATATAATAGTTTTGAGTTTGTAGCGTCAACAGCAGATGCTACTATTATTGTGAACACCCCCTTTTCTACTTTTTTTACTAATAGTCCAATTTCATAGCCTTAAGAATGTGCATATCATGAATGATTGGTCTTGTTGGATTTGTGAGAATCTACTGAATCTACTGGTACCTTGTTTCCCATGTAACAATAACAAATATACTCAAAACCTGGATTAATCTTTTTAGTCACATAGCACTACTATTATTCTGAACATTACTGTATGTGGCGTGCGGGGGGTGCACACTTGCATGACATGCTGATAATTATGTATAGACAAGATCACATAGGCTGAGCATGCACAGCACAGCAAGGTGCCTCTAAACTGATCATCAGCCAGCCACTCAGCTACAACTGAAAATGATGGCTCAGTGCACACGACTTGTTAAATTAAAAACACAGAGAACACAGTCAGGACAAGTATATCAGTAAATACTACAATAACTACATGCATAATTGCATAACAAATGCAAAAAATAAATAATCACAGAACAAAGAAACAGAGAGCTCTGTGTGCTGATCGGTGGAAGGTGGCATGTCCGCAAACAGCAGCAGCTGTGTGGATCTCTGGACCTGCAAGTCACAGCTGGAGAACACGTACCATGTTATGACAGACATGACCTTACAACTCTCCACCTTGAGGCGCATGCGTGTGCATGTTGCCCTCACGTGGAAATACATAAAAACATATACTGCCTTTGCAACGGGTCAGAGTGAGCGCACAGTGCAAACATCAGCAGACTGTGCCAGGTGAAAAGGACCATTCGATCATGTGTCCACTCAGCTGGCAATCTGACTGTCACGTCACCCACTTCAGCTATGGTCCACATGCTGTGGTGTCCTTCGGCGCACCACTGGCTGGGCACACGCGCTGGGCCAGTAGATGTGGGCATGATAAGAGCGTACTGCTTCATTCATGTCCTTTCATGACTGTACATCTATGACCCATGGTCATAGATGTACAGAGGAACAGAAGGATCATACTTCTATTGTCCGCTCGATAAGAGAGATTAAATATTAGAAATTAGATTCATGTACGTGCACAAGCATGCATAAAACTGCTGCCATGGCATAGTGCACGCTTGTACGAATGTGTGTCCCTCCTGACAGCAGATGGAATGTTTCGCAGTTCCCCATTTTGTTTTTTGTTTACAGATTTTCACCTGGTTTCTGCTTCTTTCGCTCAACTTTGTTTTATGTGTGAAGGGGCCCTAAGATGCAAAATGCAAAACTTCTGTCGGGTTCAGAATACTGTACCTTTGATAAGAGGAAGAGACAACCAGGCAATAAAACAAGTGAGAGATAGAATTCAATTTAAGCTTGCGAGGAGTGCAGTCAGGCTGTACACCAAAGCTACACTAAAGTCTGGCCTGCGCTCCCGCTCTTTTTATTTAGGACTTCCCTACATACATGGGCGGTACAGCTCCTGAGGGGAAGAGTGATAGCACGTGAGCTGTTGCCGCAGAACTGCTGATTGCACAATACATTCAGGATGTTCAGAACCTTTTTAATCTTGGGCTCGGTTAAGATGTGTTCAAGACATCTAACGATTAATCACACTTCTTCTGACAAAAGGACTGATGTATCACAATCACACTGTGGTTGGAACATTCAATTCTCTATTCTTTATCTTACTGCTCAGCTTCGGCTGCGTCCTGCATGAGTCATCTTCACATGTCCTAAAAAGAGCTTAGCGTGCAAACAAAGAGATATCACAACTTGCAGAAACACGTCATGTCACATATCTTAAGTAACCTTCACCCATCACATCAGTACAATACACTTTATCAGAGCAGAGAGAACTACATTCTACCAGAGCAGAGAACACAAAACATGCATGATAAAATAAAACAGTGTATCTACAGAATAACTCCAACAACTTCATTCTTTAAAGATCACAGTATCATCTCTGTAGTCAAGTTCAGTCAAAGTTTCCTCGCTAATGATGACACTGAAGCTGCTGGTTTCCACAATCCAACTGCACACCCAGTTCATGGAAACATGTAAGTACACACCCCTGGCAACCATTACTATTAATTGTGAATAGTTCAGAGTTTCTGTCCCCCTCTCCACACAGCACCTATGTATAGGTTGGCTATTATGTCCAGCAACTTCTTGGGCATCCCAAAAATTTTCAAGATGTCCCAGAGAGTAGCCCATTCAACCACATCAAAGGCCTTGAGAAAATCAGCATGACATGCAAAGAAGCACTCCAGAAATTTGTGCTTGCATTAGGTGAGTACTGGCAAAGCTAGGATGTCAGTCGTTGACTTCTTGAGTGTGAAGCCAGATGTTCCCAATTAACAGAGCGGCAAGTAGTTGGAGCTGAATCTTGTTTGTTTGTTGTCCATTCGGCTGCTCCCGTTTTGTGTTCGGGGTCGCCACATTGGACACAACCAGATCCGCTTTGATATTTGGCACAAGTTTTACGCTGAATGCCCTTCCTGACGCAACTCCAGTGTTACCTGGAGAAACACACACAGACGCTGGTGTTCCAAAGAGGTCTCTCATCCAAGTACTAACCAGGTCCTGCTCTGCTTAGCTTCTGAGATCTGACGGGATCAGGCTTACACAGAGCAGATCGGCTGCTAATGTCTTATTATAACCGTTGCAGAACCTTTCCCAGCATAGAGTGCAAGGTTTTAACCCTGGCTTCATTGCAATCTAGGTGATCATCCTTTCCTTTCCTGAGTGGGACAAGTCCTTTCTTCCAGTCTGTAGTGATGTACCCATCTCCTAGACTGAAACAAAGACTGTTTGCAGTGTCAGCAGAATAGCATCACCACCCATCTGGAGGAACTCAGCTTCAGTGCTGCAGATCCCTGGAGCATTCTCTGCCTTCAGCTGTTTCATGGCATTTGCAATCTCACCAATTTGGTGGTTAACTGGTCAATCAATCAATCAATCAATCAATTTTTTTTATATAGCGCCAAATCACGACAAACAGTTGCCCCAAGGCGCTTTATATTGTAAGGCAAGGCCATACAATAATTATGTAAAACCCCAACGGTCAAAACGACCCCCTGTGAGCAAGCACTTGGCTACAGTGGGAAGGAAAAACTCCCTTTTAACAGGAAGAAACCTCCAGCAGAACCAGGCTCAGGGAGGGGCAGTCTTCTGCTGGGACTGGTTGGGGCTGAGGGAGAGAACCAGGAAAAAGACATGCTGTGGAGGGGAGCAGAGATCGATCACTAATGATTAAATGCAGAGTGGTGCATACAGAGCAAAAAGAGAAAGAAACGCTCAGTGCATCATGGGAACCCCCCAGCAGTCTACGTCTATAGCAGCATAACTAAGGGATGGTTCAGGATCACCTGATCCAGCCCTAACTATAAGCTTTAGCAAAAAGGAAAGATTTAAGCCTAATCTTAAAAGTAGAGAGGGTGTCTGTCTCCCTGATCTGAATTGGGAGCTGGTTCCACAGGAGAGGAGCCTGAAAGCTGAAGGCTCTGCCTCCCATTCTACTCTTACAAACCCTAGGAACTACAAGTAAGCCTGCAGTCTGAGAGCGAAGCGCTCTATTGGGGTGATATGGTACTACGAGGTCCCTAAGATAAGATGGGACCTGATTATTCAAAACCTTATAAGTAAGAAGAAGAATTTTAAATTCTATTCTAGAATTATCAGGAAGCCAATGAAGAGAGGCCAATATGGGTGAGATATGCTCTCTCCTTCTAGTCCCCGTCAGTACTCTAGCTGCAGCATTTTGAATTAACTGAAGGCTTTTTAGGGAACTTTTAGGACAACGTGATAATAATGAATTACAATAGTCCAGCCTAGAGGAAATAAATGCATGAATTAGTTTTTCAGCATCACTCTGAGACAAGACCTTTCTGATTTTAGAGATATTGCGTAAATGCAAAAAAGCAGTCCTACATATTTGTTTAATATGCGCTTTGAATGACATATCCTGATCAAAAATGACTCCAAGATTTCTCACAGTATTACTAGAGGTCAGGGTAATGCCATCCAGAGTAAGGATCTGGTTAGACACCATGTTTCTAAGATTTGTGGGGCCAAGTACAATAACTTCAGTTTTATCTGAGTTTAAAAGCAGGAAATTAGAGGTCATCCATGTCTTTATGTCTGTAAGACAATCCTGCAGTTTAGCTAATTGGTGTGTGTCCTCTGGCTTCATGGATAGATAAAGCTGGGGATCATCTGCGTAACAATGAAAATTTAAGCAATACCGTTTAATAATACTGCCTAAGGGAAGCATGTATAAAGTGAATAAAATTGGTCCTAGCACAGAACCTTGTGGAACTCCATAATTAACTTTAGTCTGTGAAGAAGATTCCCCATTTACATGAACAAATTGTAATCTATTAGACAAATATGATTCAAACCACCGCAGCGCAGTGCCTTTAATACCTATGGCATGCTCTAATCTCTGTAATAAAATTTTATGGTCAACAGTATCAAAAGCAGCACTGAGGTCTAACAGAACAAGCACAGAGATGAGTCCACTGTCCGAGGCCATAAGAAGATCATTTGTAACCTTCACTAATGCTGTTTCTGTACTATGATGAATTCTAAAACCTGACTGAAACTCTTCAAATAGACTATTCTTCTGCAGATGATCAGTTAGCTGTTTTACAACTACCCTTTCAAGAATTTTTGAGAGAAAAGGAAGGTTGGAGATTGGCCTATAATTAGCTAAGATAGCTGGGTCAAGTGATGGCTTTTTAAGTAATGGTTTAATTACTGCCACCTTAAAAGCCTGTGGTACATAGCCAACTAACAAAGATAGATTGATCATATTTAAGATTGAAGCATTAAATAATGGTAGGGCTTCCTTGAGCAGCCTGGTAGGAATGGGGTCTAATAAACATGTTGATGGTTTGGATGAAGTAACTAATGAAAATAACTCAGACAGAACAATCGGAGAGAAAGAGTCTAACCAAATACCGGCATCACTGAAAACAGCCAAAGATAACGATACGTCTTTGGGATGGTTATGAGTATTTGTTTCTCTAATAGTTAAAATTTTGTTAGCAAAGAAAGTCATGAAGTCATTACTAGTTAAAGTTAATGGAATACTCAGCTCAATAGAGCTCTGACTCTTTGTCAGCCTGGCTACAGTGCTGAAAAGAAACCTGGGGTTGTTCTTATTTTCTTCAATTAGTGATGAGTAGAAAGATGTCCTAGCTTTACGGAGGGCTTTTTTATAGAGCAACAGACTCTTTTTCCAGGCTAAGTGAAGATCTTCTAAATTAGTGAGACGCCATTTCCTCTCCAACTTACAGGTTATCTGCTTTAAGCTACGAGTTTGTGAGTTATACCATGGAGTCAGGCACTTCTGATTTAAAGCTCTCTTTTTCAGAGGAGCTACAGCATCCAAAGTTGTCTTCAATGAGGATGTAAAACTATTGACGAGATAATCTATCTCACTTACAGAGTTTAGGTAGCTACTCTGCACTGTGTTGGTATATGGCATTAGAGAACATAAAGAAGGAATCATATCCTTAAACCTAGTTACAGCGCTTTCTGAAAGACTTCTAGTGTAATGAATCTTATTCCCCACTGCTGGGTAGTCCATCAGAGTAAATGTAAATGTTATTAAGAAATGATCAGACAGAAGGGAGTTTTCAGGGAATACTGTTAAGTCTTCTATTTCCATACCATAAGTCAAAACAAGATCTAAGATATGATTAAAGTGGTGACTGGTGACTGGAGAATCAGCACTTCACTGACAAATTGCTTGCTGTAGCTTTTCCTGCCCCTGTTCCCATTGCCTGGCAATCTTGACAGCTGCATGCAACAAGCTAGCATAGTCTGCATTACCTGTAGATTAGTAGTATTATTATTAGTAGTAGTATTATTTTTCTGTGCTGACTTCTGTTTTACTCATAACTACTACTTATTTACAATTGTACATAGGGAGCTCAAAAGTATCCTTTTGGGTATTTTTTTTAAATTTACCAAGCATTTTGTCTTAGGGAAAAACAATGGTGTAATGGTTCCAACAAAACATACCTGTTGTGTCCTTTGTTGTCAGGGGGAAGAAGGCTGCAAAAGAAATGGTGTCTACAAAAGGAAAAAAAAAAAAAAAAAAAACTTGTTTAAAGAAAATGAGACTTTTTGTCTAAATAGAAAAATAATCTTGTCAAGCATTTTTTTACATAGGAAAATAATGTCTTATTTTGGGAAAATGTACCTCACGTTTTCTTAATCTGTTTTCCCAGCTAATATCAAGTTGTATTTAACCAGTAAAAATGTAATGCAATAAATTACATGTCATCCAAGCAAATGAACAAGATTTGTTTCCCTTATTTTTTATGACACAGGCTAATCTTAAAATAAGAATTCTAAGAAATGACAGATTATTAAGGTTTGTTTGTTATTTATTCATTGGCTTCGAAAACAACAGAAATATGACAATGCAGCTTAATATGACTACTTTATTAATATTAATATATTTATTACATCAATATATAAATCCATAATATATAAATATATAGGATTTATATATAAATCCTGAGGAACCTTATTCAAAATGTTTAGCAATTAATTTGCAATGGAATGCTACATGAACTCAGCCAAGTCTCATCAGACTGCTAAAGTATTTATCTTCATTGCCAACAAGTGTGAAAAGACTCACTATAAGAAATAACTGCGTGATTACTGTGGGAAACAAATCAATCAACACCTTTTACACCAAGAAATTTCATGAGACCCTGTTGTATCTCCTGGGGTACTGTTATGCGTTACATCTCACCTACCCAAAATGTATCTCTCTGCTCTTAGTCTTGCAAAGAGAGGTGCTCGAGGATGCAATACAAAAGTGGAGGGTGTTCACTAAGTTCTGTTTCATTGATACCCGTGTAACATAGTTTTGGCAGCAGCCAGTGTTGAACTTTCTCCATTTAGTTTCTGAAAGCAAAGTAAACTCTATCTTCTTTAATTTGTCATTTTATGTTTTATACAGTTTTACACATTCAGAATTGTTAAATGTTCTGCTTATGTTGCTTATATTATGTTTATCTTGGACTTGGTCTGGGAAGGTAATGGTCTAGTGGTTAACCGTTGGGCTTCAGACCAAAGGATTCTCTATTCAAAACCCAGCCAGACTGGAAAATCACTAAGGGCCCTTGGGCACGGTTCTTAATTCCCTAGTTGCTCCTGCTGTGTAGGGAGCACCTTGCATGGCAGAACCCTGACATCGGTGTATGAACGGGTTAATGTGAGACATAATTGTAAAGCACTTCGAGCTTCTGATGCAGATGGAAAAGCGTTATATAAATGCAGTCCATGAATAAATAATTAAAAATGAATAAAAAAATTCAAATACATAAATAAAAACAGAAGTAAAAGAATAAAACAAATAAAAATAAAAGGAAGTTACTAGACATCCAACTTCTCACTGATAGAAGACAGTCCTCCAGGGATTTTATGGGAGTGAGATTTCCCGCAGTTATCGGCATGTACAACTGAGTATCATCAGCGTAACAATGAAAGGCAATCCCAAAACTCCGCAGTATATGCCCAAGGGGTGCCACATACATCATATCTAAATGATGATCCATGATTAAATCATTAATCAACAATGAATTTGAGGACAGGGATCTGATGTTCAGGAGACCCAGGATAAGGACCACAGTGGGGATGACAGTCTCACTGTTCGGAACCCAGCGAAGCAAGCCCAGGTTCCGAGAGCGCCACTGGCGCACATCAATCCGGCGAAGACGTGGACGGCTGGGCCGACAGTCCTCAGAGCCGACCAGCAGCACCACACAGGCTTTAACCGTAAGGCGCCAGGGCAGCACAGATCCTGCCAGAATTCTGTGCACAGCTCGTCCAGAAGCCAAACAGAGCTTCAGCTTCACCAGATGTCCACTTCGTCTCCCGCGGCGACAACTGCGCTTTCGGCTGAAAGGCAGCGCAGGAGCACAGCACAGAAAAGCCGGCACCTCCGATAGAAATGGGGGTGGAAAGTTCTGTCCACCCGCCGATAACCACAACACGAACCGGGGGCTGGAGATCCAGCAGAGTTTGGCGATCATACACCCGCAGTGCTTCTGATTCAAAAACAGCATAAATTAAAAACAATAGAACAACAAACAGACTGGAGAGCAGCAGACGCAATGTCTCTTATTTTAAGTCTTCCACTAAGCAGGCATCAGTTCTTGAAGTGTGATTGAATTGCTTAAAGTTAGCACAATTGCTTCAATTTGAGCGTTTCTGTGTACTGTTAAGGCACATTTGGATTATTCAGTGCCTAGAGATTGTTGCTAGTTTTGAGAATTTTAACCAAGTATATTTTTCTTACCGCTTTTTTTTTGTTTGTTTTTTGTTGTTTTTTTTTTTGTTTAACACAAGACAATTAAGCTAGATTTAAGCTTATTTGGCTTAGATTGAGAGGGATTGTTTTTGCAGTGTGCATTCCAAGCAGCTATTGAAATGGGAAGGGCTAGTCTTGCCATGTGTGATGTATGTGGCCACTGAGTGCAGCCCCTGAATTGGGAGACCACCATTTTTTCTGTATCATACAGCAATGTATACTGTGTGTGCATACCTATGCACCCCAGTGTGCCTAAAATGGGGGTGTACTACAGTTGTGTTGCATGCACATGGGATTTCATCTGTATAAAGGAACAATTTAAAAGTAACTGCAATGGAGCCTGCAATACCAACATCACCCTGTTGTCGTCTCAGTTAACTGATTTGCATCCAAGCCTCTCAGCCATACAGTAAGGGTCCTATCTCACTGGACTGCGACTGCTGGACAGTCGTTTGAGATGCAAATTAGTGACCAAACAACAAATTCTCAATTGGTATCTCATTGAAGTGGTACAAACGACAAGTGCATGCCATCCAAGTGCCAGCTGTATTTCACATGGACTCGTGACAAACGCTCAAATGCTGCACGCCACTCCAGCAATTGTCAAGTGCAGCCTTCGCAGATGCAAGGATCTGATGCTTTGCATGCAAATGCCATGCAGCACTCTCACAGATGTCTACCGCCATTTGAGGCTGAAATGATGACACATTTGTGCAAAAAGTGCTCAGCTGCCATTATCCTGCTATTATCTATGTGAATAGATGATGTGTAAATTTCCCAGACTGTACAGAGTAAGGAACAGCGCTGTAAATATTAGCAAATGAAAATAATAATAATAATAATAATAATAATAATAATAATAATAATAATAATTATAAAGCCTAGTATCGCTCCACAGAGAGGGAATAATAAACAAAACTGAACTGGGCACTCACCGACTTGCAGAATGATGTCCCTGTTGGATACACTGTCCGTTCCTCCATGATGACTATGCAGTCCCCTGCTTATACAATGATTTTCTCCACAGATCTCGGAACTGAGCACAAATGCTGCATTTAGCAGAAGCATTTTCCCTGTTCAAAGACACATATGCGCTGGAGGGAGCTGGATTTGAGTGGGGTTTGCCATGATCTGAAAGCATGATGTCATATTTTCCACTGTTCATGCACTAGTCTCACAGCAGTGATATTAAAACAAGTCCACTGCACATCCTCAGAGAGAAAGAGAGACAGAGTGATCTACAGTAGATTAAAAAAAGATGAAAAAACACACAGCGCTGTCTGACGTGGAACAGCTGTGTCGGGTGATGGCCGCAATGCAGGGTTAATACCCCATGCGGGAGCTTTGTCCATTCACAAGCCAAGAATAAGCCATCAGACAGTTCCAGTGAGTACATTCAGAGGGTTGCACAACACCAACGATGGCTCTGGAAGCACATAGGGAGGATCCTTGTCACCTTGCCAACTTTGAACAGTTCAAAATCCAGGTGTAGTGCCCTGCAAGTGAAGCGAGGGAAAGAGCACCACCAAGTGAATGTCATGCAATTACAAGTGATCTCCCTCGCAACTACCGTCCGCACATTGTCACAGCCCAGTGAGATAGCACTCGAAGACAGGACACACCAGGACCCTAAAGACTTCTTACCTTTGTGCTCCTTCAAAGATAGTGGCATCACCAAACACCTCTTTCGTGGTTCCTTAAGATCCTGGAATGAATTTGTGTGTGACTTAGGGAAACTCAGATAACAAATATTACTTTCATTGTGAGGGAGTATCTGCTGTGACATTTTGGACACGTTATGATTCATGAGGCTTGATCCACTGTGTCGGTGCCTCATTGTTGATGAACCCAACAGCTGGAGAAGGCCAAGGAAATGGTCACGTTTCAATTGCCTGTGGCAGAAAGATGATTACTTTCAAGCGGTGTGGATGGCTTGGCTGTCTGCCTGGGCAGTTACCATCCAGGACCCAAGGTGGCTCCATAGTGCTGTGGAGACAGAGATGAGCAGCTCTAGCACATGTAGCCAGACTTAATTTGGACCTGAAAACCTTGACCACATGTACAGGAAAAAGTGTGCCAATCATACATTTTTCTCCTCGTTACCCTGACTAGCTCTTATAAAAATATAGTCAGCAGCATGGCAGAAACTCAAATGATGTGTAACCACAGTGGTTTTCTGCATAATTCCTTTAATGTTGGAAGAGATCATCAAACATCACTAATATTCAGGGACACTTTAGGCAGATGGCAGGACTCCATTTCATGCCTCAACAAACACACTATTGAATCCATTCAGATTTGGAATACAATGTTATGAATGTAACTAATCTGATGATGATTGTATGTTATGTTGAAATTCTTGAATAGCTTTGATGGATGTTTGTGTGTGATATATGTTTTCGCATTCTTCACTAAGCAGTAAGCCACATCCATCAGTGATATTCATGTCACTCTTTACCGTCTTTAAAAGGCTGTTTGGTAACTCATACCCACGTTTGTTTATGCTTATTGCACTCCGCCTTCTATTCCATTATATTTCAAAGCAACTGAATGCAAAACTGCAATTGAATTTAAAAGGAAATGCAATTTTGGAAAAAAAACTGGAGAGAGAATTTCATATGGGTATGTTTCTAAATTACAGATGCCTCCTATGACTTTGCAAAGACTGTGGACTTCAGAAAATGTAGTTCAAAGGGAGAAACGTCTTCAAAACCTTCAAAAAGCCTAGGCTAGTACTCTCTAAAATGCAATGAGTATCGAGATGGATAAAGAAATAAGTTTGTCTTGCTTCAATTTGTTACCACAACAATTCAAAAATGATAAATGCTCTCATCAAAAGTGCTTTTGGACATGTGAAGATGTATAAGGGGGAGATGATGGTCTAGTGGTTAAGGCATTGGGTTTGAGACCAGGAGATCCTCACTTCAAATCCCAGCCTGGCTGGATAATCACTAAGATCCCTTGGGCAAGGTCTTTAATCCTCTATTGCTCCCAGTGTGTAGTGAGTACCTTGTATGGCAGCACCTACACATCGGGGTGAATGTGAAGCATTATTTGTACAGCGCTTTGAGCGTCTGATGCAGGTGGGAAAGCGCTATATAAATGCAGTCCATTTATAATGCATACAGAATTTTATGTACGAACCCCAGTTCAAGTCTTAGACTGAGCAGTTTTTATTCAGTAGTTACTTCCTTAGGAGTTGAGATATACTTTATTGATCTTACAGTGGAGAAATTATGATTACACTCCAGTTACCTCAAACAGAAATTAGTCCACAATTATTACTTGTTGACCATAATAATGGCACACATCAGAATTAAAGACAGCACATACACATTTGACATTGTTTATGTGCACTAAATTTGAAGAAGTCCGTTATCCGAATTGAGGCAAGTGGGTGAAGGTCTTGCAGCAACCCTGAGTTGTGCCACCGTCAGCTTGGGGGGAAGAACAGGGACCAGCTGCAGCTAAAACTGCGCCACCCCTCAGAAGGGAAGGGATGACGTGAGCAGAAGCTGGAGTAGGGGGTGTATGATGGGGGGTAGGAGGGGGTTGGGGAGAGGGAGTGGAGCATGCTTCAGTCCTGTGTAACAGTTTATTGTTTTTGTGAGTTGAGATAAGAAAACAGCCAAATGTTCACCAGGGCCAAGACATTCCTCAGGGCAATTTGTCCTTCAGGCTGATAAGCCTGCCATGTTGTTGCTTGAGCAGTGAAAACACTTTTTACAGCTTCACTTGAACAACCAAATCCCAATTATGAATTAAGAATATTCCCAATTATGAATTAACAATATTCCCCGGCCTCCAAAATCTTCATCTTCATCTGCAAGGCGCGCATCTGCTCCAAGATGTCATCCAATTTGCGTCTGAGTTCAAGAGCCATCGCAGTCTGAGAATGCACTGCCTTGCCCACCTCGTTAATCATGACGGACAAGCGAGGGGCCATAGTTCTTTATGCCGCTGTCTTGCCAATTTTCTGGTAGATCAGGGCAGCACATAAGCCAGAAAGTACCAGCCCTGCTACCATAAGACCAAATATGAATAAATCCTAGATGTCCTCAACAGAGAAAGGCGCAAAGCACGCGCCACGACTCCCAGGAGTCGAGAACATAGCCCGCAGGATACGTTCCATCTGAGCAGGTAGGATCCCCCGGTCCTGACCTTCTTGTCGAAAAGATGGTGTCAATAGTGTTCAGAGACCAGCTGATCAATTCCATGGTTAATCCAATAGTAGTCAAATAGATCCAGTATCCAATATAATTTGAGGAATTTACAGTCTGGTGAAGTAGGGACTTAGTACGGAGCAGAGATAAGGGAGAGTGGAGGAGATGCCACCGCCCTTGTCGGAGTCCCATGCTGAAAAGTCTACTTGTATTCAGTATTTAACTTTTACTATGTTTACAATTTTTTTACACTGTATTTTGTAACTTCAATAATTTTATACAGATCATTATTTTATATGTGTTATCCTCTGTGATTATGTTTATATCAGGTATACGCTTCAACCAGCTGTCTACAGTCCATCATCCCGCTGTATCATTGTGCCTTGACATTCATTACTGGTTGTAGCCACCTAACCCACCACTGTGAGTTGTGTGCCAATGCTGGCATGTTCTCTTTGACTGTAAGGTGATATAAACATTGGATGACTCTGGTTTACAAGACTCTTATTGGACTGGTTCCAATCTACAAAGTGCAACAAAAGGGGGGATATATCCCATGACGTAATTACTGTGAAGCAACAGTGCTAACCATTAAGCTAACCATTAAGCGACCATGCTGCCAACCTCAAAGCAATTAAGGCAAATGTTTAATGACTCAGGAAAAGGAGGCAGCTCTGATCCAAAGCTGTTTCAATCAAAGGTGGAGAGTTACTTACCTGGACTAGGAATTTTGTTGGGTGGTGGAAGGAACACTTTCAGGATGTCCTCAACCCTGCCAACATAACCAATTTGGCAGAGGCAGGGATCGAAGGCTCGGGCAAATCTGGTGTCACAGACCTGGCAGAGATCATTGAAATAGCAAAAAAAAAAAAAAATCATCAATGACAAAATGAAGGGAGTGGATGTGATTCATACTGAGATGTTAAAGTCTCTGGATGTTGTTGGGCTGTCACACTTCTCATCCTCCCCAGGAAAAGCTACGCCAAGATGCTAGACAGGAGACTAATTCTGAAAATCTAACCTGAGATTCATAAAGAGCAGTCTGCACTCCATCCTGGTCATGGAATGGTGGGAAAACTCTTTTCCCTCTCAAGGATATTGGAAGGGTCTTGAGAGTATGCTCAAGCAGTCTGCACATGTTTTGTGGACTTGGAAAAAGCTTATGACCAGGTAGATCGAGATGTCTTGTGCAAGGTGCTGTGCGAGTATGGAGTACCAGATGGCGTAAAATGCACAATCTGATCTCTGTACTGCCAAAATGGAAGCTGTGTGTTTCAATTCTCTGTATTTCAGATCTGTTCCCAGTGGGTGTTGGACTCCACCAGGGCTGTCCCTTGTCACCAGTCCTGTCCATGAAAATCATGAACAGGATTTCAAAATACAGTAAGGGACTATAAGGTGTTGGGTTTAATGACCTCACAATTACATCTCTTCTTTTGCAGATGATGTGCTTCTGTCGGCTTCATCAGACAGTGACCTCAGATGAGCACTTGGTAGGTCTGAGGCCAAGTGTGAAGCTATTCTTTCAGAAAAGGGTGGCTTGTCCTCTCTGGCTTATAGGGGAGAGTTAATTTTCCAAGTACAGAAATTCAAGTATCTTGGAGTCTTATTCCTGGTGTGTAGTGAGGGCCTTGTATAGCAGTACCCTGACATCGGGGTGAATGCGAGGCATTATTGTAAAGTGCTTTGAGTGTCTGTTGCAGATGGTGCTATAAAAGTGCTATAAAAAAATGCAGTCCATTTACAACATTTCCACCGACTCTCATTCAACAGTGCATTTCCACCGACAGAACGTATAATTTCTCTTCTTAGGCAATCACTCAAAGAGCCCCTTGAAGTGCAGCGAAATGACCAATTGTGTATGGTTGCTAAGGAAAAATAATAAATATTTGGCCAATCAGCATCACCAAATTTAATGGCTTGGGGGTGATTGTAATTTTTGCCCCTGGACCAATTGTGAATGATTGCTAAAGCCTGGTTCACACGGCAAGATAATTAGGTGGCTATCAGACCTGATCTTCCAACAATCTTAAGGATGCCCCGATTGTCGTGATGATGCTAAAGATAATCTTATCAGATAGTTCTGCCATGTGTGGTGTGTTAAGAGCGCTCTGATCTGCTCGGAAGGACTCAGGGATGCTCCGATCGCAAATCGGGGATATTCAACATGTTGGATTGTCTTGGCCCGATATCTCAGTGTGTGTTGTGTCCTCCGACCACAAATGAGCACGCAGCCTGCTGAATGTGACGTGCAGCCAATCAGAGGTGACAGACGCATGGAGCAGAAAATAAAATCAAAACAGCTGTTCTGACTTACCAGAAGTCCGGTGGTCGCGCTGTCTCCACTCCTTTTAAAGAACGCCTTTAATTTTTCTTTTTGTATTGTTTTTTCCTCTGTTGTAAATAGTCCACAAAGTATCTCCGTTTGTTTACTCTGAAGTCACGTTTAATCTCGAGAGATTTTGCGAGATTTCCTGTCTGACCTGGAAATGTTTGTGTGTGAAATCTGTTCGTGCGTGGTGTTGTTGTCCTTACCGTGTGGCTGGACATCACACACTGTACGACCAACACTGTTAGATCCATGATTTTTTTTTATCTCCATGTGTGTGGTCTCTCAGGTTTTGGAAACCTAAAGATAATTTTAAAATCCTGTTGTGTGAATCAGGCATAAGGAAAAATAATAAATATTTGGCCAATCAGCATCGCTAAATTTAATGGCTTGGGTCACCCTTGAAAGTGCTGCTGTTTTTAGCAGAAACAAAAACCCCACCGACGTTTGGGTTATTTACGAGTATTTTTTTGTCTCCGTGTGTTTTGCTGGAGTAAGTTGAATAACTTACACCGGCTTACTTTCAAATGATGAAATGTTCCTTGCTCAAGAATTTGAGTGTTGTATTGTATTGATACTGTTCATTTCCAAAGTATAATTGAGGCCTAATATAGCTGTCAATGGTTAACTTTATCTGTGAAACTGCTGATTTTGAGAAGGACATGAAATGATTATTGTGGAATTGTAGCAATTTTCTGACTGTTCATTTGAATGCCTGTACTGGACTAGGCAGGAAAATCTATTGGCACACCAGCCCCATCAAGATTTTTTTTTTTTTACCAGCCGCCTCTGGAAGTTAATCATCAACTCTGCATTAACATCAATTTAAAATTATATATATATATTAAAACCAAATACAACATTATTTTATTTAAATCCCCCAAAAATGTTGCAAAATGCTTTCACATACTTCCATTAGAAAGTAACTATTTTTGCAGAGAACAAATTGAGTTTTGAGTATTGATAGTCTTTTACACCATCAGTGCACTGTGTTCTGTAGCTGGTGATGATATGGAAGTTAGTATTCATCAGAAATTTACACCGTCAACAGCACTGTTCTGCTGGGTCTTGACTTTTTACCTTGCACACAAAAGGTAAATCAGCATACTTTCCTAAAATACTGCCATACTTTACTGTTGGGTTGGGAGTTTTACTCAGAATATAAACGTAAGGCTACATGTTTACCATCTTAGACTAGTTAAAGCATATGCAAAGTCAGTAAATGTGCAATCTAAATACAAAGCCTCTCTTATCCAATGCTGTAGTGAGCTGCAGGAATGAGTTATGTTAGCTGAGCACTTCATTAATATGGAGCAGGTGCACTGGCTAGCAGCTGTTTGGGGCCCCAAGTGCAATCCCCAGAATCGCCTCAGTCCCCAACAAGTACTCAGATGCATCATAGTGACTTTTAATTTCCCTCTTCCACACATCATATTTTCAGCTGGCCAAGGAGAGGAGGATCAGGCAATAGATCCCAAGATTATTTCCATCTATAATTTCTTATCTGGTGATGTGCTTTCCTTCACCTCCTCCTCTACCCCCCTTCCCCCAACACTACCACCTCTCCCCGACCCCCCCGCACACCGCAGGCACTGCTTTGTACTCTCTGGGTGTGCCGCCTATCTAGAAATTGAATTTGAGGGGAGGAAATTAGAAATGAGGGCATTTTCATTTCATTTTATCTCTGCGAATGAGACAGTTTTGAGGTACTTCTTTACATGGCAACAATATGGAACTCCCACTCGTCACACATCACACCTTTCACCTCGTGACCTTGTCACCTACACTCAGGTTCTATCCTTTACGCCTTTACCGACCTCTGTTTGTCTCTTTCCCACCCCCTTAAAGACTACGTCTTTAAAACAGTCATTTTTCGAGCCAAAGTGTGCCACCTGCTTTTGGCAGCTGGAAGCCCTGGCAAATGTAGATAAATGAACAGAGCCACCTGAGGGATTTTATGAAGCTGCTGCTGCTGTTTGGCAGATTTATTTGCTCCACGCCACAGCGAGCTACCCTGGTATGCTGTAGACCGTGTCTACAGCAAAATGCGTGTCCATTGTCCTCTCCTACCCATGTGTCCACCAATACAAACAATGCAAGGTCCTTGACCTGTCATTCATCAAGATTTTTATAATCCAGCCTTGTGTTTTCTTTGTCTGTCCCTCCTCTTTGCTGGCTGTATAACTGATACTGTGTACTCCGGAAGTTATGAACATTTGTTTAATAATCGGTCTAATCTTACCCCACATCACATAGCAAATCCAGACTGCCATAAATCCAGACTTAATTCATCTGTTCTCTTTCATTTATAATCATCTGTTGCATATTTTTTCTGTTGCCTAACATTCATCCCTGTGGGGCTACGATTTCAGTCTCAGTGTACTCAATGCGTTAGCTGTAGTTGTCAATCAAACGTCTCATGATGAATAAGATGTTAAAGTACTTTTTAATACTTTGACATGGCTAAATTGTCATTTTATTGTCTTCTAAAGAGCTGTCACTGAGTTTAGAAATGTTTGAATAAATTCATTCATTTTCTATACCCACTTACTCCAGTCACAGTCACAGAGCATGAGGCACGTACACCTTGGACAGGGCTTGTCTGAGTAGAGTCACTGCTGTTTGTGTATAATGTACGTACATCAAATTTTAGATACACAATTCAGTTAATTCATTCTTTATTTTCTATACCTGCTTATTTCAATTAAGGACTGGAGCCTATTCCAGAATTGGGATAGTCATTGGGTGAGGAACTGTGTACACTCTGGACAGGATACCGGTCTATCGCAGGGCCACATAAAGACAGACAAACACATTCACAGCTACTGTCAATTTCAATTGTCCAGTTCACATAACCCGCATGTCTTTGGTAGTGGGAGGAAGCTGGAGCACCCGGAGGCAACATGGGACCTTTGTGCCGTGAGTCCACAACGCTACCCACTGACCGTATTCGCACATCTGAGGGCCCAGAGTTGCCCACCCTCATTTAAAAAAAAAATAATAATTATTTTTTAAATTAATGTTTATTAAGTGCTCATCTAAAATAAAACAATTCCATGATCCCCAACACATTATTAATAGCAAAAAAAGAATTTTCATGATGTTTTTCTCATCTCTTGCACATCTGACTTGTGATGATGTCATGTGTTTGTTTGACCTGTACTCTTATTTTGAAAGACTTGTGCAAGAAACAGAAAGTGTTCCATGACAATGGCTAACATTGCAGCCACAGTTACACGGTGTCTGCTCGAGGAATGATACTTTCTTTTTTTTTTTTTTTTTTGCTGCTGAGATGAAAAAGCACCAGACATCAGCTGACAAGCACATTTAATGACTGACAAAAGGAAAGCAACACAAATAAATACAGACAAGTGATTTATTTTTTTATTTGTGAGGAAATCAGACATTTTATTGAAATGGGTAGCCAAATGTAATATTTGTCTACATTTGTGCAAACGCCCACCTCCATGTCAGGTAGTATTTTTCAAGGAGCGCTTAGGACACTCAGATGGTACAATATAGGAAGTCACCCAAGGTGGGTCATAAGGGTGACAATATGGTGAGACTAACTCCAGCTTCTCTAGTAGTAACATACATTTTAGACAGAGGGGGAAAGTAATCCAATATAAATCTATATTAGTCATATGAAAGAGAACAGATGAGTTTTGAATGACTCCACAGAATCACACTGCAGTATTTGTTACAGTTGAGCCAATGGAACTGAATGTAGGACCAAAATGCGGGATGCTGGGATGAAAGGCAAAGTATAATTTATTAGAAATAATGCACTACATATGACATATGATATGATTTTAGAGTATTCAAGAGATCCTGGAGGCAGGAGACATAGACGGGACCAGAACAGGTGTGGTGACAAGAGACTGGAGACAGGTGGCCGCCCACGGAGCTGTCAGGAAACAGGTTCACTGGAAAGAGACAAAAAAAACCTTACCTTTCACATACTTGCAGTTTTTTCACAGATGTCATCCTGATTCCTGATCACCTTCGGCAATCTATAGTAATGCAGACCGGCTCTCTGTCTGACCAAATGTGACAGCCAACAACGTGATAATAATTTGCCATGACAGCATTTGAACACTAAAGACAGACGCAGGTATAAACAGAATGAATAGCGGCGTACCACTGAGATGGTCACTTTCGAGGGTTTCACGGGTTCATGACATCACATAGCACTATCAGTCATTCAAGGCATAGTGGTGACAAACACACCTTTGGATTGTGAGCACCAAAGGTCACTACAGTCTGCCAGACATGGTGATTCAGTTCCAGAATGGTTATCTGTTTTCTTCAACAGCAACTGCAAGCATTCTAGTTATTTTCAGGTCTTTTTTTTTATTATTCTTTCTTCTTCTATTGTCAAATTGATGTACTCCAAGTTCAGCATACTTGTGCTACAACAAGGTTATAATGATAGCATAGCACAGCAGCTATCAACCAGTCAGCACTTTATGTTCAGATTTAAAAAATCAGTGGCTCAGTCTGAGGTTTCTCACAATAAATAATGCTTGATTCCAAACTCTCTGGTCAACTTGGGTACAAGGATCCTTGGGTACCACTGGAATGACTTTGTATCAAACAAGTAGTTAATAAGAGAGCCTAAGATGAGGAGTTATCACTTGCATCATGTGGCCATGTTGTCCGTTTTTCTGTGCATGAACCAGCAAGCATGTACCTGAGTTTTGAGGATGCCCAGTTTTACCCGGCTGCGACAAGTAGATGGTTATTTTGACAATGTGCCAATGGACAGGTTGTCTGCCTGACTAGTTGCCATCTAGGACCTTTGTCATACTCCCAGACTAGAGTACCAAGATGGCGCCAGTGTTTGTGGCTTGCCTTCTACTACTGACAGTTATGTTTGTGTTGTTTCTGACATTGTGACAAGAGCTGCCAGCTGCTTCTAATTATCATCTGCATACCTTCTCATCTGCTGACTCTGCAGATGGCGTGGTAAATGCAGTGCCGGTTGGTAAAGCTGAAGGTCGGCCTGGCCCGTTCATGTAGATTTAAGAGTCTTTGCTACACTTTGAATGAATTCAGGTGCTCTCTGTGTCAGCTTGGCGTTCCAGGGATCCTGTCAGCTCCCAGCTGGTACCTATTGCTGGTGCAGATGACAACTTTCTGTTCCCTGGATCCTGTTCACATCGTCTCCGCCGAGTTGGTGTAAATCACACCAATCTTCATTCTCTGGAGCATGTTTCCCCACTGCCAAATGACTCTTTCCTTGCCAGGTTTTCCCTGGTGAATGCAAGATCTGTAGCAAATAAAAGTTTCATCCTGAATGATTTCTTCACCTCCCACAGACTGGATTTCCTCTTCCTCAGTGAGACCTGGCTGAGTGTTGGTGAAACCGATGCCTCCTTTGAACTTTTACCGCCTGACTGTACGTGTTTTAACTCCCCAAGAACCTCTGGTTCAGGTGGAGGAGTAGTGACTGTTTTTAGGAAACAGTAAAAAAAAAAAAAAACTCTCACGGAAGTCCTTCTCTGCTTTTGAGCTGAGCATGTTTGAGCTGAGTCGTTCTCATCCGGTTGTGTGTGCAGTGATTTATCAGCCTCCCAAATACAACAAAGACTATCATGTGACTTTTCTGATTTCATGCCGTATTATGACAATGTTTTAATTGTGGGAGACCTAAATGTCCATGTTTGTTGTCCTTCTAAGCCACAACCTAAAGACTTTCTGAATCTTATCGATGCTTTTAATCTTGTATAGTTTGCCACTGTTCCCACACAAGAGCACAGACACACTGGATCTTGTTTTATCTTATGGTGTTCTCATTTTTAATGTTGAAGTTGATGATGCAGTTGTTTTTCTGTTCGCATTCCTGTTTTATTTGTTTCTCTCCCCTGTCATGCCAAACAACATGCGCACAGTCACCATATTAACTCATCTACGGCCGTGCAGTTCTTCACAGCTTTCAGTTGAGTCAGATATTGGTTCCTCTTTGAAAATTGAGTACTTAATCTCTTCTTTTCTCTCTCCTTGTTAGAGTATTTTTGAACACAATTGCTCCATTTAAAGATCTGCGTCCGAAACCCAAATCTGAACCTTGGATAAATGACGTCACGTGCTCTAGTAGACGTAATCGGTGATGGGCTACATGTGTCATATGAGATTTTTAATGAAAGTTGGAGAATATATCAGAAAGTTGTTAAAACTGGGAAAACTACTTTCTGGTATTATTGCAAGTAACCAACATAAACCTTGCGTTCTTTCTAAAATTATTGATTCTATTCTTAATACCCCCATTCCACTAGAACTGAAGCTTCATCAGACGTTTGTGAGAAATTCCTCCACTACTTTGTCAACAAAGTTACCCAAATTAGAGCCAACATTTCCCTCCCTCCTTTTTATCTTTCCATATCTGTCACATCTTGCTGTTTTTCATGAGTTTTAGCCTGTATCTCTCTCTTTGTAGAAGAAAACTGTCTTTCAACTGAAGCCAGCGCGTCCTGCCTTACTGATGTGATCCCACCTTCTGTTATGGTTTGACAGAGCTGAGACTAAATAGGACCCCAGATATGCACAGCAGCCAGGACACAAATTTTGTATAAAAATTTTTTTGTATTAAAAAAAAAACTAAAGTGCTTCAATAATACAAACAGTAAGTAAAACAGAATACACAGGTGCAGAGGGGGTCACAACAAAAAATACAAAGTCCAAACTGAGGGAGACTTGGTGCAAAGGTGAGGAGATAACAAAAACAGCTAAAAATAAGAAGTGCACCACGGTGGGTTAGTGGTTACCACTGTTGTTAGCATTCATGGGTTTGATTCCCAGGAATTGTCCAGGTCTTCCTTGCAAAAGAGGTCTCATTCTCAATGGGACTAACCTGGTTAAATAAAGGTTAAATTAAATTCAAACCAACAGGGTACTTACAAATATCTATCCACGGTTTTAGAGTATCCCAGAATCCTTTGCACACTGGGGAGGGAGGATTGATAATGGCTCAGCCTAACTTTAACAATGAAAATTGCATAGACATGCCCCGTTGGGCATGGGCCCCGTTTTCAAGTTACAAAATACATCTCTCAACTGTTTCAGAAGACCATAACAGGTCAGTTTAACACAATAAAGGTCAATATTGCTCACAGATATATGCTCTTTAGGGTTTTAGTGGGGAAAAATTAAGATAAAGCGAAATAAAACAAAGAACCAACGAAGCAGCAGATCAAAGATCGAAGCACTGCTTCATTGGTTCAAGGTTCAAGGCAAAGCCGCACTGCAGAAACTGTTGATTATACAGACCCACTGCAGGGTCTGTAATCAGTGTAGAGAAATGATCATTTTCCTGACAAACGTCCCCAAAAACAACGGCCATTCTGAAGGACCGATAAAGGAATGGTTAAGCAAAAAGGCTATTGATGTCAATGGATTGAATAATTTCTTAAGGATACCCGAAAAGAACCGGTTCATGACACGCAACCCTAACAGCAACACGTTTTTTTTGTTTGTTTTTATAAAACTCACATTAAAGACTCACGATTATCTTAGTTAAGTCACCGTGACACACGGAGTTCCTCTGCACGTCTGTCTCAATGTGCCGAAAAAGTGCAGATGTCTACGTCTTCCGCAATTCCTGTGGAAGTCAGACGATGTCCCGGATCAACACAGCGTCCAGTGTGGAAATGAACGGCACATTTCACTGTTACAGGAGTTTTTGTCATGGAAAGAGGAGCGGAGGAATTTCGCGCGTCGCGGTGGAGCCACATGGCGCAAAGCAACGCCGTGATGAAGCCTCACAGGACATGTTCTGGCATGTCCAGCTCATGCACAATTTCTCGGATAGTCACACGACTAAAAAGCCACCGGAAGCCGTCTGAAAGCCACCTGAAAGCCGTCCTGTGAGAGGTGCTTTTGTCCCGCGCCATGAGCGGCACGGTGGCACATCTGTCCGCTTCTCTTTCCATGAAAAAAACTCCTGTAACAGTGGAATGTGCTGAAAAAGTCTTGATGTCCACGTCTTCTGCCATTTTTGTGGAAGTCAGAAGACGTCCCGGATCAACAAAGCCTTCACGTTGGAAATGATCTGGTTGTTTCAGCGGGGTGTCAGCCTGTCGATCGGCGCTCAGAGTGCGCCGCGCTCTCAGATGCTGTGGGCGGTCTTTAAACCGGCTGGAGCACTCCTTAATCTGTGTAATCTCCATAAAAATCATCCCTCAAAGCCATCTGAATTTTCCGAACGGTGTCCACCTGGAGGTCTCTCACAGTTTCTGAAAAAATTTGATGCAGCAAAGCTCCAAATCGTTCAGACATTTATTCGCAATAAAAATCCGACAAGAGGGGTGGACCACTGCTCACAAAAAGCCTGCTCACAGGAGAATGACGCAACTGACAGGCGTGAAAAAACTCACGCATGCGCATGAAGGTTCAAGCTTGGCTGATTCAATCACATGTGATTCAAATCCATATGGTTTTTGCAAAAAATAAAAAGGTTGGATAGTTTTCTAACAGACCTCGTGAGTCCAGGACATGTCAACATCAAGTAGAACTCCAGACAACTCCACATTTGCTCAAGGACGGTTCGCGCGCATGCATCTTGCAGTCAAGGGAGAAAAGATAAACTATAACAGAACTCAGAGCACAGCCCTGCACCTCAGCACAACAAGTAGAAGAGGAGTCAGCAAAACTGTGCACTCTGACTTCTCTGTGCAGTGAACCTGCAGGCTACGTTCTCAACTCCTCTCTGCCCCCTGCTGCGTGCACCTGACGCAGAAATTCCTGCGTCGTCAAGACACCACAGGAAGCAACTGGGAGCAGCTCCGGTCTGAAAGGGGCTTTACACTGACAATGAAATCTCAGGCTCCCCAGCGAGTTTACGTGCGAGATTTGACACCATAAAGGCATCAATAGCACAGAGGAAGCAGGAGAAAAGCACCATCTAAAAAATATAGAACAGAACGTAGCAACAGTCAATCAACCCGCAACGTAACACAAAACAGGAGTGGCTCAAATACAAAAACACAAATGAGACACAGGTGCAAACTAACAATGGAAAAAGAACATAAAAATACAAAACCCCAGTGGCATAGAAACCTGCACAATAAATGGTAAACACTCAAACAAGAATCATAAGGCTAAGTAAAGGAGAACATGCAAATCATAAAATACAGAACAGTGACCAGGTCACAAATCGCAGCACAGACCATGAAAGACACAAAAGAACCCAAACCACAGGGACCAGAAGAATCAAGGAAGGAGGAGACCGAGACACAACAGGATCATAATGCACAGAGACATAATGGACCAGGAACCTTAGCAGTGGTGGGCACAGTTCCGCTAATGCACCAACTGCTAATTATCGAAGCTAATGTTTTCATTAGCGGATTAGCTTTTCAGATAACTTTAAATACCATCAGCAGACCAATTAGATCCCGATAAATTTAGGTCAGATCATTTTTAGACTGTTAACATATTTTTATGGGCATAGTGAATAAAGCTTAACAGTTAAAAACATTTGTGAAGTTGGAATCAAAGGTTTTAGTGCCTGCCTATTACATGTTTCGTAGCAGACAGACAACTATAAAAGGTACAGCTCTAGCCTCTGCAGACAGAGGAGAGCTGGCTACCAAACAGAGAGAAACAAAAACAAAGACATTTTTTTTCACACCATACAGACTCTCCAGCATATCACCCAGGTCATGCACAGGCAGACAGTTTTGGCTTATGGTTAAAATTTTAAACAAACACAAGTTATTGAAATGAACATCACGTCTGTCATTTTATAAAGTGAAAATATCAGCTATTTTTTAAAGTAATGCACTAATTTTGAAGGTTAGCGTTTAGACACATGCTGTAGTGTATTATGGGTTAATGTTGTTGAACACTACCATCTAGATGGCAGTGTTCATGGCAGTATGAATACCAAGTGCCACACATTCATTAAAAATGCTGAATCCACTTAACAAACAGAATTTTCAGGTTTCAAATTGCATTTTTTTTTACAAATGAAAAAATTACATATTTACGAATACAAATGTATTTGTAAAACACACCACGTTTCAGTAAGTTGTGTGTTATACCGACCAACCAACCACTCATGTCAGGGAACTGATTTACCCATAATGCACTGCGGCATGTGTGTCGAAACAATAAAACCTTCAAAATTTGTGCATTACTTTAAAACTAAAACATATAGCTGATATTTTCACTTCATAAACTGACAGACGTGATGTTAATTTAAATAACTTTTCCGGAATTAGTTTGTTTAAAATTTTAACCATAAGTCAAAACTGTCTGCCTGTGCATGACTGGGTGATATGCCGGCAAGTCTGTATGGTGTGAAGAGAAATTGTCTTTATTTTCTGCTCCTGCTTTCTTTTGCTATTCTCTTTTCTTTCTTTATGGTCACCAGGTCTCTTTTATTGACGGAAAGGTGATCTGACACAGAAGTGCTCGCTTGTTGTTGTGTAAGTAGCTGCTAGTGTACTGAAGTCAAAATGATTGGTTTAGTTTATATCTGTAACTTCCACAAAAGTTTTTAGGGGGTTATTGGTTTAGCTTTATAAAAGTTAACTTTTCAGTTAGTGGATTAACTGTTATCAAAGCTAACTTTTTGGTTAGCTGTGCCCACCACTGGAACCGAGGAGTATGAAGAAGTATAGACAGCGGACAACTCACGATCACACATACACATGATAAACACAGCCCAGAAGTGACAGGTTCCCACGCACACACACATGCAGACAGCAGGTGCACACATACTCCAAATAGGGACAAGACAGAGCACATGAACAACAGTACAGAGACACCCACATGCACAAAGGAGTGCAGGAGGGAGACAGTCACACACAGACACAAGTGAATACAAGCACGGACATCCCGGACAGGAAACACCCACAAAACCTTCTCCTTTTAACAGGTCTGAGAGACTGTTGGACCGTATAATCAGGCTATTGTAAACAGCAGTCTTACTGAAGGTGTTGTTCCTATTTATTTTAAACATACAGTGGTACACCCACCAATTAAGAAACCTAACCTGGACACCTCACTTTGGTTTTTGTTTTGTTTTTTCAAATTTTTAGACCTATTTCAAATTTACTTTTTTATGAAAACATTTTAGTCTGTCCGTTTACAGTTGCAATACTTGTTAGCTGCTTATTTTGGAAGTTTTGCAGTTGTGTTTTAAAATGGTTCACAGCACTGAATCTGCACTTTTTAAGAGTTTTTAATGATCTTTTATTAACCACTGACTCAGGTAATTCTGTTAGAGCTTACTGTGGCTTTAGACACACGCTATCCATACTTCTCACCTACAACATGTCGGCATTACAGGCACGGCTTTAGAGTGATTCAGATCCTACTTATCCCAGAGAACATTTTCATTTCACCTCAGTGACTCTGCATCATCCTCTGCCCCGCTCTCATGTGGAGTCCCTGACATTTCCATCCTTGGCCCAATCCTTATCTCACTTTATCTTCTGTCTTTGGTTGTGATTAAAAAAAAAACATGCCCTATTATACCATTTTTATGCAGATGACTGGCAAATTTACCTTCCCATTAAAAGAAATGATGTCAACTCCCTGACACCACTGGTGGAATGTATTAAAGATGTCAAGGTAAGAATGCCTTTTAACTTTTTAAATTTTAATGAAAGAAAAACAGAGGTCACGCTGTTCAGACCCAGTAGTGCCTGTGCTGTTCCTTCTTTGGATCCTGGCCCTCTGCAGCCTTTCCTCGAACCCGCAGTCACCAATCATGGTGTCAAACATGAATTTTAAATGGGAAAAGCAGATAAATTCTGTTGTTAAATCGAGTTTTTACCAGCTTAGCCTTTTATCCAAGGTTAAATCTCTTTTATCATTTAATATTTTTGAACATCTTAGTCATTTTTGTTTTTTACAATGCACTATATGTTGGTCATAGCCACTCCTCTCTTGCACACTTGCAATTAGTCCAAAATGCTGCTGCTCGCTTTGCATCCCTACACTGGCATTTGGATCCTTTTAAGATTCATTATAAGGTTTTATTGTTTGTTTTTAAGTCTCTTCATGGGTCCGCACCAGCCTACATGGCCAAAGTACCGAAGACATATGTTCCGTTGAGGTCCCTTAGGTTTGTGGATCAGCCGCTTTTAGTCTGTCACTAAAACACGACTTAAAACTAGGGGCACCCATGCTCTTTCTTTTGTAGGCCTGTGAAATGAGTTCCCTTCACAGGTTAGGTTGGCCCCCAGATTGTTTTTTGACAACTTATGCATTGCACTTCCAAACGTCAAAATTCACAGACCGTCTTGAATCCTGGTTTTACTTTCTGGGCTGCAGCTGTCAACAGCAAAAAGCCAGTGGGTAAACTCTTTACATTTATATAATCTCCTCAATTTCCCACCTTTATGTAGTTGTAAGATATAAGCAACGGATTCAGTGAAAGCTGGACAACTATATTTGTCACTAAAATAATACAGCACAGGAATATCTGTGTACATTACTTAATAGAAGTTCTTTTGGGGGATTGTGTGGCTTTTAGATACAGCTGACATCCTTTATCCAGCTCCCCTTATCTTAAAACCACAGATGAAAAGTCTGTGGAGTCTTGGCAGAGGAAGCCCATGGGATGGCACTTAATATTCTCATTAATTAATTGTACGTGGGGAGCAGTTAATCTAATATTGAAGCAGACATTGGCTGAAGGCATAGCAGACACTCTCTGTGCAATAATTTATTTCACACTGGACCCATCATTGTTTCCCAGTTTATGCACAATGATTAATCTTGTTGGAAAACATTTATCATAACTGTGCTCATCCTCCTGCCAACTTTTACTGTTGATTTCACCCTTCATATTCCATTTTGTAAATCTAAAATAAATGCCAGTTTTGGCAAGCTTAAGGAATAAAAGTAATGGTTGAACTGAAATCTGTGATTGGAGATCTGTGGTTCTGGACATCCAGCCCAGTCTCACGTTTTTTTGTTTGTTTGTTTGTTTTTTGTTTGTTTGTTTGTTTGTTTGTTTTTTCATGCTCTTGTCATGAAATGAGTCAAATTTTCATGACATGGTTTTTTTTAACTCACTATTACTAACCCTACTCCTACCCCAACCCTAACCTTAACCATAACCTAATCCTACTCCTTCCCCCAACCCTAACCATAACCACCCGACCCCCCCGCTTCACTTTTAATTTCATGCAGCTATCATGGAATGAATTAGAATGAATTTGTGCTGCCGTGACGAAAATGAGGTGCTTTTCATCACAATATCATGAACCAATAGATTAATGTATATTTCATGCTGCTGAATCACGACTTGCCGTGAGACTGCGTTGGGACATCATGGCTGGGCAACATGTACCGTGTTTGGATGGACATGAACTAACAACTGTCCACTGTGACGCGCATGTGTCTGCTTGCTGTCCTCAAAAGGACATACATAAAAACATATATCACTGTTGCAATGGGCCGCAGCAAGTGCGCACACGGTGTGCACATTGACAGGCTACCCCAGGTGAAACAGACCGTCAGATCATAACATGCAGCGGGCGATCTGAATGTCACATCACCCACGTGAGCTCTGTTCCACATAATGCGGAGTCTGTCCTGCGGTGTGCCGTGCATAAGCCACACGTATCAGCCAGGACATGTGTGCAGGCCCAGCTGGACATGCCACCAGCAGATGTGGACATGATAAGAATGCCCTTCTTCATCATTCATGTCATTTCATGACTGTACCTCTGTGACCATGGGTCATCTCCAGAAGAACAGATGGATCATACTTGTATTGCCCACTTGATAAGAGGGAATCAATACAATGTGGTGTTTTTATATGGTATGTGGTTCTATTTTTTTTAAATACGTCCATGTCCTTCTTGATATCAGGCATTTTCCAGCACCTTTTACAGGACAGCAATGTTAGCTCAGGGGTAAAGTTTCTGGCTGGCAATCAGAGGTTTTGGAAAGTGCAGGTTCGAATCCCGTGGGTGGCATGTATTTTTTACTTTTCACAGCAGCTGCGCAATGTAGTTACACATGCTGCAGTTGATTGCACTGTGTTCCCACATGCATGAAACCATCGGAGCAGCATCGTTCACGCCTGCCCGTCGGCTCAATGTTTTAGTGGTTTGTTCATACAAGTTGTTGTGCCATGATTCGCCCTGATTTGTACTTAGCCATAGCCTGTGTGAACGGGTCCTAAAGATTACACTGTTATAAGCAAAAATGAAACTCAAAATGCAGACAAAGAGCATACAGGGCATAAGGTAAATTAATTTAATCATCAGTCCAGTGGAGTTGTACAGTGGTAAAAAAAAAATGTAGTATTGCAGCTTGATGCTTAAAAAGAGTGTGCAAGGAATAAACACAAAGTAATGTTGAAAGGACAAAGCAGACATTACAAACTAGGATGAGTGACTGAAGACAAGGAATGACTTCAGCAGTGCTATCAGTCTGAGCCTCCTGCTAGGATGTTAGACTACTAACTACTGCGAATATTCACTGAACACAAGCACAAATATTGCTCGTGCTTTTTTTAGGCATGTGTTGGTTTTGCAAATTACTTGATTTGATTGCAGCCTCAAGAAAAAGAAGATAAAGCAGAAGAAGAAGAAGAAAGGGGCCATAGTTCATATTTATCAAACTCAAGCGAATTAGGAGAATTCTGCTCTGTGTGTGTGTGTGTGTGTGTGTGTGTGTGTGTGTGTGTGTGTGTGTGTGTGTGTGTGTGTGTGTGTGTGTGTGTGTGTGTGTGTGTGTGTGTGTGTGAGTGAGGGAACAAAATGTGTGGTCATTCCAGGACTGTTTCATAGATCAGTTAAAAGTTAAAGCCTTTTTCTTGTCTAATAATTTGTTATTTCTCTACAGTATTTGTGAGCTCAGTAGGATTACAACACAATGTAATGTCAGACCTGTTGTGACTCTTTTCATTTGTGCTGCTCATTAGCCCTCTGGAGTTGTTTGACGCGTAGCCGCGTCAAGGTCACATGACCGAGTTAAGCGGTCCTCCAATCAAATTCCCCTTACTTTCAGTTTAACTTTGAATGTTTCTTGAAAGTGCATATTTCAACGACTATACAAGTTTTTAAATTTTGTTGATAGACCCAGTAAAACCTGAATAATGATTAATTATTTTCACAAGGCATTTGTCTGAATTATTAATTAAAAAGTGACACATTTTGTGAATGTATCTCATTCTGTGAAGTCAACTGAACAGTTACAAACTTTCATACGCCGATTTCTATTATTTAGTCATTAGTTGTCATGACAAGGTGAAACAAATTGACTTCATTGTTGAGTTGACACAGCATTGTAGTTGATTGTCCTCAGTACTGGATAACTGAACATTAATACTCCTTCCTACAAGCTGCACTTCATCTCCTGAATGCGTGTTGATGTTGGACCCATTCAGGTCGTAGTATGGATGCAGGTGAAACCCACATTAATATCAATAACATAGAATAAGGACGCAGGTCTGTCTCATGTCTGCAAACTACATTTTAATGGTGCATTCAATCACCAGTGAGTACAACACCAATGCAAAAGCAAGGTTTCATTTAGTGTCACTTATATTTATAATTTGGAAATTAAAGTTTAATTTTCACTGAATAACCTACCTCTTTTGACAAGATGCTTCAGAATATGCGCCTTGAGCGCCTTGGGGCAACTGTTTGTTGTGATTTGGCGCTATACAAGAAAAAGTTGATTGAAGTTGATTGATTGAATATGAACAAAAATGTCATCAACAGTTTTTTACCTAAAAGTTTCAATTGGTATCAACTGGTATCAAGCTGACATTATCTCAGGAGTGATGCATACTCTGGGAATCCAGTCACAGAATTCAGAACTGACTGGCTCACATGGAGGGTACAGAATCAAATACGGAATGGATGCTGAAAACAGACAGGCAACAATTCAGCCTAACAATGTAAAGCACCCAACGAATACGAGGCAAAGCTTCAGGACAAGTCTGTAATGTCACTGAAAGTCTGCATACACCTGAAGATGACTGACTGTGTCTGACAACCTCACTGAGTGACTGACTGAAAGACACTGTATGAAGCCAGGAGAGGAATGCCATTACTGCTCAAAGGTTTCTGTTATTGAGATGTGAATGTGTAGTGCATGTTGGCCTCAACTAAAAATCTGTGGTTTTGGAGGGAAACACTGGATTTTGCATTTGAACCCTTCATATGTTGGGCACAACCCGGTCTCACGGCATGTCGTGATTCAGCAGCACAAAATTAATCTATTGGTTTGTGATATTGTGACGAAAAGCGCTTCATTTTCATCACGGCAGCACAAATTCATTCTAATTCTTTCTGTGATGGCTGCATGAAATTAAAAGTGAAGTGGGGGGGGGGGGTCGGTTAGGTTATGGTTAAGGTTAGGGTTGGGGTGGGAGTAGGGTTAGTAATAGTGAGTTAAAAAAACCCGTCATGAAAAAAAAGTGAGACTGGGCTGGTTGGACAACATATGTTGAGGCGGCAGTAGTTCAGTTGGAAGAGCGGGTTGTCCTTTGACCAAAAGGTCGGTGGTTTGAATCTGGCTCCCAACCAGTCAAAAATCTGCAGACTGTTGTTGTGTCCTTGGGGAAGACACCTAACAATGGGACCCTGGGTTAAGTGTCTGCAAACCTCCCGTCCTGTGCACCGGCAAAATTTCCTGTATATTAATTTTGTCATTTGTGCTGGTAGCATGGACCAAGCAGAGGGTCACCCCTTTGAGTCTGGTCTGCTTGAGGTTTCTTCCTCAAATCATCAGAGGTAGTTTTTCCTTACCACTGTCGCCTGTGTGCTTGCTCTTGGCATTGGTAAGGTTTGACCTGACTTGTGTGAAGCGTCTTGATGCAACTTTGTTGTGATTTGGCGCTGTATCAATGAAAATAAATTGAAATTGAAACCCACCTTATCTGTGTATGAATGAGGTGGTGGTCAGAGGGACAGTAGGTGCAGAATGGCAGCCGTGTTTCTGTCTGTTTGCCGCAGGGCAGCTGTGGCTACATTAGTAGCTTACCACAACCAATGTATGAATGTGTAAGTGAATGAATAATGCAACTTGTAAGCGCTTTGGGTATCTTGAATAAAAATATGCTCTATAATTCCAAGTCATTATTATTAACATTAACCTTTGGCCCAATGCAGGAGTCTAAAACTATTTTTTTCAATGTCAATCTTCATGGTTGCATCTAAGCCATGATTTGGTGTGTAGTGGATGGAACGAATGTGTTAAAAAAAAAGCCATTTTGTTGGCAAAGATTTTTTTTTAAAGTGTAAACTGAACTGAAAATAAGTGACATGAGCACTATGGATACTGTTGCACAGTCTCAGATTGTATCATGTCAGAAAATGCGCAACTTACATGACCAAAACAGTCAACTACAAGCACCTTGAAATAACTCTTCATGAAATCTTAGGAACTCTGGCCATTTCTGTACTAAACCATCATTTCCAGAGCTGAAGTGATGCTCTACAATATAAATATAAGTAGCTGAAAGCACTGGTCGTGTTGGTGTTATATGGCTCTTCTTTTCAAAATAACTCCAGACAACTGCCACAAATCCTTTTCATCCTCAGATGCTTTTGCAGTCATCTTTTCTTCCTCTAAGACCAACACACTGCAGGTGTAATTAAGGTAATTGCAAAGTAGATGAAAATCTTAGCACCAACATAAAATATGAACCTGTTACACAAAACCATTAGACTACATTATTACAGCCATTAAGGTGATTAAGTGTAAATTTTAACTTAAAGATGTCATAATTCTCTAATCAGTATAATGTAATATAGTCCATAAGAAATTACAGAGAAAAAAAAATTCCCCAAGTAGCAAAGATAATTTGATGAACTAGTAAAACTCCCTGGTCTCCATTAATAACCTAAAGGCAAAGTGTGTCTGCACACTCCAGTTGTGAAGCGTTATGCCTCACAGTTGAGAGTCAGACGTATTATATGAAAATAATGTCTCAGTCTAGACCATAATTTATTTTATACCCGTCTCTTATTCACTGAAAACAAGTTAAAAATCCAGATTTCAGGTGATAAGTAATCATGTAAATTCAGCAGGAGTCAAAGCTCCTGCTTTACTATTTTCAGAGTAGTTTAAACATCGTGATCAAAGCCTAAATCAAGCTCTTTCGCTTGAATTTGTAATGTCATATTGTTGTTGTGTCCAGCACCAGGGTTTGGTGGTTTATTGACATAATGTTGACAATTGTAACATGAGCAAGAACTGCCTTTCCTCCTGCCACTCTTGCACATAGTATTTATCCACCAAGCAGGTGCCTCAATGTTGAGGACAGTAATTGATAATAGGACACGTGGCATCTATCACCTGTCTGTGACAGATATATGTGCGCTTTCAGCAGGTGAGAACAGACTGGCCATTTGCCTTGGTGGTTGCCATCCAGGACCCAATGTTCTGTAGCATAGTGGCAACAAGTCCATGTCCCCAGCCCTTAACTCACCTGATAATTGATAGAGTTGTTCTGTAAGCTGTATTTGATTATACTCAATAGTTTTGATATAATGACAGTATGAAACAAAGATCCTTTTTATAAATGCACTACAGTGATGTATGAATATTTGTTTTACTTTCACAGGGAGAGACAGAGAAAGTGAGAGAGAGAGAGAGAGAGAGAGAGAGACCATTATGCTGATCCTCAAAAAAACTGTAAATATTAAAGGGTCATTAATGCCCAACATTAAATATGAATACAGATAAGCCCATGATCTTCTGTCTGCACTCTGCATACCTTTCATCCTTATTTGTATGCAGTTTCTGAAAGCGAAATTGAGCGATGCATCCAGTAATTAAGGGGGTAGTGTACCCAAAGTTCAATCAAGACACAGCCTTAAAACAAAACGACATGAACAAGAACATTAACAATCCTGGAATCTTTGAAAATAGTTTTTTATATATATATATATATATATATATACAAGGTCTGTTAGAAAAGTATCCGACCTTTTTATTTTTTGCAAAAACCTGATGGATTTGAATCACGTGTGCTTGCATGAGCCAACCTTGAACCTTTGTGCGCATGCGTGAATTTTTTCACGCCTGTCGATTGCGTCATTTGCTGGCAAGCAGCCTTTGTGTGAGGACGTGTGTTGTGCTCTTGCCGGATTTTCATTACAAGGAAAATAGTGGAACGACTGGAGCAGTGCTACTGAATCAAATTTTGCCAGAAACTGGGCGACAACCAGGTGGAAACCATTCGGATTATTCAGATGGCTTTCGGTGACAATGCTATGGGCATCACACAGATTAAGGAGCAGTACAACCAGTTTAAAGACGTCCGCACAACGGTGGAGAGCGAACTACGCTCCAGTCGGCCATCAACATGCTGAAATGACCAGATCATTTCCAAAGTGAATGCTATGGTGATGTGGGACCATCGTGTGACTATCCGAGAAATTGCAGAAGAGGTGGACATCAGCACTTTTTCAGCACATTCCATTGTGACAGAAGATTTGGCCATGAAAAGTGTTGCAGCGAAATTCATGCCGAAGCTGCTGACGGCGGAGCAAAAGCACCTCCGTGTTGACATCTCACAGGACATGCTGGACTCTGAAAAATTATGCCCACCTCTTCCACAATTTCTCAGATAGTCACACGACTGAAAAGCCACCGAAAGCTGTCTGAATCTTCCGAATGGTTTCCACCTGGCTGTCACCCAGTTTCTGGCAAAATTTGATTCAGTAGCGGTGCTCCAGTCGTTCTGTCTTTTTCCTTGCAATGAAAATCCACCAAGAGCACAACACACAACCTCACACAAAGGCTGCTTGCCAGCAATTGACGCAATCGACAGGCGTGAAAAAATTCACGCATGCGCACGAAGGTTCAAGGTTGGCTCATGCAAGCACACGTGATACAAATCCATCAGGTTTTTGCAAAAAATAAAAAGGTCGGATACTTTTCTAACAGACCTCATATATTACAGTAGTGTTCAGAATAATAGTCGTGCTATGTGACTAAAAAGATTAATCCAGGTTTTGAGTATATTTCTTAATGTTACATGGGAAACAAGGTACCAGTAGATTCAGTAGATTCTCAAAAATCCAACAAGACCAAGTATTCATGATATGCACACTCTTAAGGCTATGAAATTGAGCTATTAGTAAAAAAAACAAAAACAAAAGTACAAAAGGGGGTGTTCACAATAATAGTAGCATGTGCTGTTGACGCTACAAACTCGCTACAAAACTATTATGTTCAAACTGCTTTTTTAGCAATCCTGTGAATCACTAAACTAGTATTTAGTTGTATAACCACAGTTTTTCATGATTTCTTCACATCTGCGAGGCATTAATTTTGTTGCTTTGGAACCAAGATTTTGCTCATTTACTAGTGTGCTTGGGGTCATTGTCTTGTTGAAACACCCATTTCAAGGGCATGTCCTCTTCAGCATAAGGCAACATGACCTCTTCAAGTATGTTGACATATCCAAACTGATCCATGATACCTGGTATGTGATATATAGGCCCAAAAGCATATTAGGAGAAACATGCCCATATTATGATGCTTGCACCACCATGCTTCACTGTCTTCACTGTGAACTGTGGCTTGAATTCAGAATTTGGGGGTCCTCTCACAAACTGTCTGCGGCCCTTGGACCCAAAAAGAACAATTTTACTCTCATCAGTCCACAAAATATTTCTCCATTTCTCTTTAGGCCAGTTGATGTGTTCTTTGGCAAATTGTAACCTCTTCTGCACATGTCTTTTATTTAACAGAGGGACTTTGCAGGGGATTCTTGCAAATAAATTAGCTTCACACAGGCGTCTTCTAACTGTCACAGCACTTACAGGTAACTCCAGACTGTCTTTGATCATCCTAGAGCTGATCAATGGGTGAGCCTTTGCCATTCTGATTATTCCTCTATCCATTTTGATGGTTGTTTTCCGTTTTCTTCCACGCGTCTCTTTTTTTTTATTTTAAAGCATTAGAGATCATTGTAGATGAACAGCCTATAATTTTTTGCACCTGCGTATAAGTTTTCCCCTCTCCAGTCAATGTTTTAATCAAACTACGCTGTTCTTCTGAACAATGTCTTGAATGTCCCGTTTTCCTCAGGCTTTCAAACAGAAAAGCATGTTCAACAGGTGCTGGCTTCATCCTTGAATAGGGGACACCTGATTCACACCTGTTTGTTCCACAAAATTGATGAACTCACTGACTGAATGCCACACTACTATTATTGTGAACACCCCCTTTTCTACTTTTTTTTTTACTAATAGCCAAATTTCATAGCCTTAAGAGTGTGCATATCATGAATGCTTGGTGGATTTGTGAGAATCTACTGAATCGACTGGTACCTTGTTTCCCATGTAACAATAAGAAATATACTCAAAACCTGGATTCACATAGCACTACTATTATTCTAAACACTGTAAACATACTCTTCTTAAGTCAGCCCTCATTGTCTTTATCAGTCCTCTTTGTCTGCATTTTCAAACTCTTGTGCTGAAAAAAGATGATGCTTTGAAAAATTGAATAAAGATACACCATCCATGTGTGATTTGCTAAAATATCCAGTGACACACAAGGTTGGGTAGGATTACTTTGAAAGAATACATGTGGATTACATGTATGTATGTACATACATTTGGATTACTTGTAATCTGATTACTTTTTGATTACACTTCAAAGTAATCCTACCCAACCTTGGTGACATAGCACCTTCCATCAGATTCAGGTGTAATTCTATTCCACTCAGTTCACAACAACTTTATTACCATTCACACATCACAGCAACTTTACTATTGCTTTCATCCACAGAGCAAAGAAGAGATTAAACCTGTGAGCTCATGCTCCACCTTCTGCAAGAAGCACTCCCAGTTATGAAGGGACCGCATGTACACATTTTAAAATAAAAAATACACTCTAAAACACTAATAATAGAGACTTTATTGACGAATGCCTATATTTTTTCATAACATAATTTAATTATGTAAAGTACACTGTAATGTGGCATTTGGACTTCAAAATTATGTATATGAATACATTTACTCACTAGGATTGGTTTTAAGAAAGACTGATAATAAAAATAAAATAAAATAATCCCTGTGTCTGGAAGGGGGGATTGCTTGTTCCACCAGAACTTAATAGATTAGATTAGATATAACTTTATTGATCCCTTGGGAAGTCTCCCTCAGGGAAATTGAGGTTCCAGCAGCATTGTATATCAGCACATGGGGTAAGAAGCGCACAGAGTATCAAAAGTGAAGGTTAAAAAAAACAGACATACTAATACAATAACATGCTTTTGGAGGGCGGTATGCATTTTCAGAGGCCCAACATTCATGCCCAGTCGCCCAAAATGACAGATATCATCATTTTGTGCGACTGGGCATGGACGGAGGGATTCAGGAAATGCATACCGCACAACAACAGCATGTTATTTGCATTATTATACTTACTGAGATACACAACATGTAATGCGTACATAAAAAGTTGGTTCACTTTAACTTTTGTTGTGTCGGCTGGCGCGTGCTGCTGGTCAATTTAGCCAATGTGTCCTCATCAAGCTGGCTGCTTTGGCTGTTGTTCACTGTCGTACTATCCATGAGAAAATCATCCGGAATATCCATATTGGGACCAACACACACTTCTCACCTTTTTATCTTTTCCTCTGCAGACAGTTTTTTTTTTTCCTCTGCGGACAGTTCTTGGGCTGCACGCACTATGACGTCATTTGTTTACGCACAGCGGGCGGGTATAGCCAGGTAGCGTCGACGTAAATCTACGATACCGGCCTAGCAATGCCTCAGTAAAGTGATAATAATGACCAATACTGGTTTACAAGCTACTAGTGTTCCTCTCCTTTCCATCCTCTGTCTTCCTGTTACTCCTCCTCCCCCCAAGTGACAAGTTGTACAGTCTGATGGCCTGAGGGACAAAGGAGTTTTTCAGTCTGTTGGTCCTGCACTTGGGAAGGAGCAGTCTGTGGCTGAAGAGTCTCCTCTGGTTGCTGATGATGCTGTACAGACGGTGATTGGCATCATCCTTAATGTCCAGCAGTTTTTTTCCTGAGATCTTTTCTCTGCCAGTGTCAGCATATGTTCTTTCCTAATGTTTGCCTCATCCATCCATCAACGTCCGTGAAATTGTCGGTTTCATAAATTCAAATTTTTAACAACAAATCCACAGGGATTAAAACAAAACCTCCTTGGCAAAGGTAATGATTAATCAAAGACAACATGGAGTACTCTAATTTAACAAACCAAGGCACAAACAAAATAATCAAAGCATAAGGACCGCAAACATGCACACAATATCAATTTCAGGACTCATGGCGCAGAGGATGAAACTGCCATTGCTCAGAAGAGCTGACGATTAACATGGAAAAAAGATGAGAGATAATGAGCTTAATCACGGGACTTATAACAGCTGAGATAGCAGTGTGAATTAGTCAATAATAAGAAAGGAACTGGAACTGTTAGGAAGAGCAAAAATCATACAAGAAATGCATACAAAGGGAAACTATCCTCCTACATTATTCGCATGATCCAAGTGATCATTAATGTGTTCTTTAAACATATCTCCTATTTAATGTTTGTCCCACAAGGTACATTTTTCCATTTTTTTAAAGTAATTTTGTCAATTTTATCTGTGTAGTATTTAGGAATTTATTATCATAAATGGAGTACATCATTCATAACCATCTGTTCATTAATTATAAATTACCTGCAGCCACTAATCAATATGTTTTCATAAACTCAGAATGATCCCTTCATATCAATATTGGAAGGCCGCCATGTTGCACTGCCATGTGGATACAGAAGCCCAAAAGGGACGCACTCACTCTGCCTGTTGTATTTTGCAGTGAGACTGAAGACACAAGAAAACAAAGAGGATTCAGTGGTTGCTGCCCTATAGGCTGTGCAGTGCAGGCTAACAAGTTTGAGAGCATTCACTTTGTGAAATGTAGGATCATACAAATCACTTATCACAAGGAAAAAACAAAGCAGCATGAATCCCCGTCACTAAAATAGCAAAAAAATGTGAAAGGAAACAAAATTGTGACTGACAATGGCATAATGCAATCTGCAAGATCGCCACTAGATGACAAACTAGAGACATTCATCACGAAATGCGTCGTGTGCAGTATTATTTTCCATGGAAAGTGCAGTAATATGTGCTTATATGGGGTGGGTATTTGGTTGAAGCCTTATGTGTTTGATGTAAACTGGGATATACAATGAAAAAATAGGAGGTTGGCATAATATTTGTGACAAACAGTGACCATAAAAAGTCAGTCACGGTCACCAGCCTTCAAAACAAATGCAACCACTGGTGACCTTGAAACAGAGGTCAAGGTCACCGGCTTTCAAACCCATGTGAAGTACTCCTCTAAGGCTTGTAACCACCAAGTATGACGTTTCTATGAGCAAAAGGTGCTGAGCTACATTGTGTCAAAGGATATGACAGTTGTGACCATTGGTGACCTTGAAAAGTAGGTCAAGGTCACTGGCCTTCAAACCCATGTGAAGTACTCCTCCAAGGCATGTACCCACCAAACATGAAGTTTCTGCGAGCAATAAGTGCCGAGCAACGCTGCGACGAAGGATTTAACAGTTGTGACCACTGGTGACCTTCAAAAGTAGGTCAAGGTTACTGGCCTTCGAACCCATGTGAAGTAATCCTCCAAGGCATGTACCCACCAAATATGAAGTTTCTGTGAGCAGTAGGTGTGAAGCTACGTTGCGGCGAAGGATTTGATGGTTGTGACCACTGTTGACCTTGAAAAGTAGATCAAGGTCACTGGTGTTAGAACCCATGCAAAGTACTCGTCCAAGGCATGTACCTACCAAATATGAAGTTTCTGCGAGCAATAGGTGCCGAGCTACGTTGCGGCGAATGAATTGATTGAACAGATGCACGGACGGACGGACAGACGAACTGACGGAAGGATGGACAGACGGACAACCCGGATGCCGCGCGGGACATAAAAATATCATATAACAGCTGAATGGATTGTTGTCATTTGATTGGTGGGTTGTATGTCACGTAACATGGATTATTCATACCGTTTGCCATCATGTTTCATTGACCGTGCAATAGTTCTTTTTAGTGTGCAATTTTGGTGCCATATGAAATGTATTATTACATACGCCGACCACCATGCTCACACTACCGGGGGCAGCGTTTAGCTAAGCATAGTGGAGTTTGTTTTGCTGACAGGCGATGGTGCTAATTCTTGGTGCTAAAAAACAAATCCACTATGCTGTCAGCGTTCTGGAGGGATAAAGTGCTGGACTAAGGAAGTACATGGTCTTTTTTTTTAGTACACAAAGTCAGTGCATGGCATCACTGACTGCATCATTGTAATGTTGGACTCCAGTTTAAAGTTTGTGTTGGCCTGTTAAGCACCAGTGGAACACCAAAATGTAAGTCCCTTTTCTGTTGTTTATAAATTCATAAAATATAAAATGACAAGGATCTATTTTAGCTGATATATAAAACAAATAATGAATGTTTTTTCATTCTTTCAATGGAACAAATATTTAATTTGGTGAACGCTGGAATGTACCATTCAACTTGGCTTCGCCTCATTGAATGGAACATTCCAGCTTTCAACTCATGAAATATTTGTACCATTGAACTCATAAGCAATCATTATTTGTACGAGGTCTGCTAGAAAACTATCTGACCTTTTTATTTTTTGCAAAAACCATATGGATTTGAATCACGTGTGATTGCATCAAACAAGCTTGAACCTTCATGCGCATGTGTAACTTTTTTCACGCCTGTCAGTTGCGTCATTCGCCTGTGAGCACGCTTTGTTGGAGGAGTGGTCCAGCCACCTCGGCGGATTTTCATTGTCAGGAAAATGGCTAAGCGACTGCCGCTTTGCTGCATCAAAAAATTTTCAGAAACTGTGACAGACAACCAGGTGGAAACCACTCGGAAAATTCAGATGGCTTTCGGTGAAGATCTTATGGGCATCACACAAATTAAGGAGCATTACAACCGGATTAAAGATGGCCCACAACGGCTGAGGGCGCGCTGCACTTCGAGTGGCCATCGACAGGCTGAAACCACCAGATCATTTCCAAAGTGAAGGCTGTGTTGATCCGGGACGTCGTCTGACTACCAGAGAAATGGCAAGAGAGGTGGACATAGCACTTTTTCGGCACATTACACTGTTACAGGAGATTTTGTAATGAAAGACGTGCAGTGGAATTCGCGCGTCAGGACGGAGCCGCGTAATGGCGCAGAACAAAAAGCACCTCTGTGTTGGAAGTCTCACGGGACATGCCCAGCTCTTCCACCATTCGGAAGATTCAGACGGCTTTGGGTGGCTTTTCAGTCGAGTGAGTATCCGAGAAATTGGCGAAGATCTGGGCATGCCACAACATGTCCTGTGAGACCAACATGGAGGTGCTTTCCTTCCGCGCCATTAGCGGCTCCGTGGCGAATTCCTCCGCTCCTGTTTTCATGACAAAATCTCCTTTAACAGTGGAATGTGCCGGAAAAGTGCTGATGTCCATCTTTTCTGCCATTTCTCTGGTAGTCAGACGACGTCCCGGATCAACACAGCATTCAGTTTGGAAATGATCTGGTCGTTTCAGCCTGTCAATCGCCGCTCGGAGCGCGGCGCGCACTCCGCCATTGTGCGCCGTCTTTAAACCGGCTGTAACACTCCTTAATCTGGTGATGCCCATAAAATCGTCCCTGAAAGCCATCTGAATTTTCCAAATGGTGTCCACCTGGCTGTCTCTCACAGTTTCTGGAAAAATTTGATGCAGCACTGCTCCAGCCGTTCAGACATTTTCCTCACAATGAAAATCCGACGAGGGGGGAGGACCAGTGCTCACTCGAAACCTGCTCACAGGCGAATGACGCAACCGACAGGCGTGAAAAAACTCACGCATGCGCACGAAGGTTCAAGCATGGCTGATGCAATCACACGTGATTCAAATCCATAAGGTTATTGCAAAAAATAAAAAGGTCGGATACTTTTCTAACAGACCTTGTATACTACACATTGTAGCTTTAAGATGTCTTGGCCTGTTTTGGTCAGCCCAGTCTCACGTTTTTTTCATCCTCCTGTCATGAAAAGATTCAAACTTTCATGACGGGAGGTTTTTTTTTTTTAACTATTACTAACCCTACTCCTACCCCAACCCTAACTTTAACCATAACCTAACCCTACCCATACCCCCCCCCCCCCCCCCCCCCCCGGCTGCACTTTCAAATCATGGAATGAATTAGAATGAATTTGTGCTGCCATGAAGAAAATTTTTCATTTTTCATGATAATATGATGAACCAATAGATTAATGTATATTTTGTGCTGCTGAATCATGACAATCCGGTAGACTGGATTGGTTTTGGTCGGCATAAATATTCTTAGTTCCAACTTCTCACTTAAACTGCTTTTTAGGGATTCAGTTTTTGTTTTTGTATTTTTGCTGGGGTAGTAATAGTGTCAGACACAAAGAGCAACAACAGGAACTCTGAGCTTTCAATTGTTGGCAAGATTATTTCTGCATAGTTAGGTGGCAAAAGCTCCTGGTTCTTCTTTCACTGGACTGGAGGCAGAGTGATGCTGAAAAGAGCAGTACTATCTGTCTTCATCAAAAGAACTACAGAGAATTGCCCTGGAGGACAAACACAGAGGGATGGTTGTTTATATATCTCCCTTTTCTTAATGCCGATTGCCAGGAAAACTGACATCTTCCATTTTGGAGGCATGAGTAGAATTGGTATTAGTGTGAATGTATTGTCAGTAAGTGCTGGTGTGGCATTGACATTAAGTCAACCACAATATTCATCACTGCAGTCCATTTTTCATTTTTCTTCTAGTCTTTCTGTCTTTCTTTTCTTGTATTGTAGGCCCTTCCATTGGTATTTTTCTTTGTAATTTGTGGAGAGGACACAATAAACCAAGGGACGAGAATAACAGCACAATAATGGATGTTTTCAAGGCACAAAGTGACAAGTTTCCTTATGTGTAGGAAGGTTTAATGGAAAAGTAGGTAGTTGTCAAAATTATTTCCAAACTAAGCTGATGTTTTTCTCCTCCTGCAGACTGAGACTCTTGAAAAACAGCCTCTTAAACATGTAGAACTGTAAAATGTTGGCTGGCCATTTTTAATGTGGACAGGTAAAAATGCAGCCTACGCAGACAAGGTCTGGGCCCTGGAGTAGTAACAGTAAGACAGGGTGTACTTAAAACTCAGTGTCACGGAATTCACATTAATGTGACTTCATGTTTATTTTGTCAGATTCAAAATCATAATTTTGTGATATGACTGAGTGCATTTGGGCAAAAAAAGGAGCCTATTGGTTGCCTGGTTAATACCATAATCTAATCAGTGCTTTTTGTTTCAAATGACACACAAATAAGTACAAACAAGGAAATGTTAACTTTCCATTCCAATGCAGAAACCTACAAGTGAAATCTGAGAGCAGGGTGGATAAAATGAAGGTTCAATCACCTGACACACATAGCTTATGAGATCATCTTGGCAGTGGTCCCCATAATTTCTTGAAAGAAAAATTTCCAACACTTCCTGGCAAATTAAACTTGGTTAACTGGGTCTTTGTGTGCATCTGACCAGGCCTATATTTTGAGAATCATCAGTCGATGCCCTGTGACCAGCTTCACTTCCCCCTGAGTAAGTAAGTAAGTTCCTTTGACTTGTCCCGTTTTTTACTTGGGCTCACCACAGCAGATCTGAGATGAATCTGCATGTTGATTTGGCACAGGTTGTACACCAGATGACCTTCCTGAAACAACTTCATATTATTAGCAGCATTAGTGAAGGTTACAAATGATCTTCTTATGGCCTCAAACAGTGGACTCATCTCTGTGCTTGTTCTGTTAGACCTCAGTGCTGCTTTTGATACTGTTGACCATAAAATTTTATTACAGAGATTAGAGCATGCCATAGGTATTAAAGGCACTGCGCTGCGGTGGTTTGAATCATATTTGTCTAATAGATTACAATTTGTTCATGTAAATGGGGAGTCTTCTTCACGGACTAAGGTTAATTATGGAGTTCCACAAGGTTCTGTGCTAGGACCGATTTTATTCACTTTATACATGCTTCCCTTAGGCAGTATTATTAGAAAGCATTGCTTAAATTTTCATTGTTACGCAGATGATACCCAGCTTTATCTATCCATGAAGCCAGAGGACACACACCAATTAGCTAAACTACAGGATTGTCTTACAGACATAAAGACATGGATGACCTCTAATTTCCTGCTTTTAAATTCAGATAAAACTGAAGTTATTGTACTTGGCCCCACAAATCTTAGAAACATGGTGTCTAACCAGATCCTTACTCTGGATGGCATTACCCTGACCTCCAGTAATACTGTGAGAAATCTTGGAGTCATTTTTGATCAGGATATGTCCTTCAATGCGCATATTAAGCAAATATGTAGGACTGCTTTTTTGCATTTTTCTAAAATTAGAAAGGTCTTGTCTCAGAGTGATGCTGAAAAGCTAATTCATGCATTTATTTATTCTAGGCTGGACTATTGTAATTCATTATTATCAGGTTGTCCTAAAAGTTCCCTGAAAAGCCTTCAGTTAATTCAAAATGCTGCAGCTATAGTACGACAGGGACTAGAAGGAGAGAGCATATCTCACCCATATTGGCTTCTCTTCATTGGCTCCCTGTTAATTCCAGAATAGAATTTAAAATTCTTCATCTTACTTATAAGGTTTTGAATAATCAGGTCCCATCTTGTCTTAGGGACCTCATAGTACCATATCACCCCAATAGAGCACTTTGCTCTCAGACTGCAGGCTTACTTGTAGTTCCTAGGGTTTGTAAGAGTAGAATGGGAGGCAGAGCCTTCAGCTTTCAGGCTCCTCTCCTGTGGAACCAGCTCCCAATTGGGATTAGGGAGACAGACACCCTCTCTACTTTTAAGATTAAGCTTAAAACTTTCCTTTTTGAAAAAAGCTTATAGTTAGGGCTGGATCAGGTGACCCAGAACCATCCCTTAGTTATGTTGCTATAGACTTAGAGTGCTGGGGGGATTCCCGTGATGCACCCAGTGTTTCTTTTTATTCACCTCTTTTTGCTCTGTATGCACCACTCTGCATTTAATCATTAGTGATTGATCTCTGCTGTCTTCCACAGCATGTCTTTTTCCTGATTCTCTCCCCTCAGCCCCAACCAGTCCCAGCAGAAGACTGCCCCTCCCTGAGCCTGGTTCTGCTGGAGGTTTCTTCTTGTTAGAAGGACGTTTTCCTTCCCACTGTCGCCAAGTCGTTGGGGTTTTTCTGTAATTATTGTATGGCTTTTGCCTTACAATATAAAGCGCTTTGGTGCTACTGTTTGTTGTGATTTGGCGCTATATAAATAAAATTGGTTTGATTTGATTTGATTTGATTATGTGGAGAATGGACAGGGGTGGTCTTGAACCAGGAACCTTCTGCTCTGGAAACAAGTGCACTAACAGCTTGGACACCAACCCTGCCTCTTCCTCCTGAGTAATGACATTTATTTTTATTGCATTCTATTTCTACAGGTGCTGCAGATTGAAATAGAAAGAGATAAGAGATATTGACAAAGTGGATGAACAAATATGTCTACAAGGAGGGTGGGTATCATAGTAACTGTTCTATTCAATTTATTAAATTTATATAGCGCCAATCACAACAAAACTAGAGCAAGCACACAGGCAACAGTGTTAAGGAAAAACTCCCTCTGATGGTACTGAGGAAGAAACCTCAAGTAGACCAGACTCAGAGGGGTGACCCTCTGCTAATATTATAATAATTGAATAATTGAATGAAGTGAATAATTCTAATAGTTACAAAGTTTTTACAGTTTTTGCAAAGCTGAGGAAAGTGAAAACAGGAAACCAAAGCAACATCAAAACAAAGTGCAATTACTGAATTGACCACACAGACATTTACAGTTGTATGCAAAAGTTTGGGTACCCCTGTTAATTTTCATGATTTTCCTTTATAAATCAATGGTTGTTTGGATCAGCAATTTCAGTTAAATATATCATATAGCAGAAAAACACAGTGATATTTGAAGTGATAAGTGAAGTTTATAGGATTTAGAGAAAGTGTGCAATAATTATTTTTAAAAATTAGGCAGGTGCATAAATTTGGGCACCCCAACAGAAAACATACATCAGTATTTAGTAGATCCTCCTTTAGCAGGAATAACAGCCTCTAAATGCTTCCTGTAGCTTCCAATGAGAGTCTGGATTCTGGCTGAAGGTATTTTGAACCATTTTTTCTTTACAAAACATCTCAGGTTTGTTGGTTTCCGAGCATGGACAGCCCGCTTAAAATCACACCACAGATTTTCAATAATATTCAGGTCTGGGGACTGAGATGGCCATTCCAGAATGTTGTACTTGTTGCTCTGCATGAATGCCTTAGTAGGTTTTGAGCAGTGTTTAGGTTCATTGTCTTGTTGAAAGATCCAGCCCCAGCGCAACTTCAACTTTGTCACTGATTCTTGAACATTGTTCTCAAGAATCTGCTGATATTGACTGGAATCCATGTGACCCTCAACTTTAACAAGATTCCCAGTACCTGCACTGACCACACAGCCACACAGCATGATGGAACCAACTCCAAATTTTACTGTAGGTAGCAAGTGTTTTTCTTGGAATGCTGTGTTCTTTTTCAGCCATGCATACCGCCCCTTGTTATGTCCAAATAACTCAATTTTAGTGTCATCAGTCCACAGCAACTTATTCCAAAATGAAGCTGGCTTGTCCAAATGTGCTTTAGCATACCTCAAGCGACTTTGTTTGTGGCATGTACTGTGACGGGGGGGTGCTTGCAGCACCGCGTCCCTCTCTGCCTTGCGTGCCCCTCCTTCTCCCTCCCTCTGTGCTCAGGGACTGTGTTATTACAGCACACTGGTTCTCTGCTTGAATTCATATACACTTCCTCCCCAGTTGTAGCGCAGTTGAGGGTGCACATTTTAAGTCTATATGTCCCTATTTTTGGATATTGAATGTTGACAAACTCCCTTACCTGTTGTTGCGCAGCTCTCAGCTATCCTGACGGGGCTAAACTGAAGTGCTTTCTGGTTGTGCTTTAAATAGCACATTGTGGCGCGCTTCAAGTGGTCAGCTGACCTCGGGCTGAACCATTTTTGTGTGTGTAGATTTGTTGTCTGATTTGTTACGTTTCTTGTTTATTTTTAGGTACCAAAGATGGGTAAGGAATTTTTATTGTGATTGTGTTATAGATTGGTGGGCAGAGTTAAAAGGGAAAAAAAAGAGGAAAAAAAAACACATTCCCCTCTGATTATCTCTTGGTATGCCCAGGGGCGGGGCGTTGGGTATTTAGGGGGGGGATATTGCTGCTGGAAGATGATGGTGTTGGAGCTTTGGTAGTGATGCAGGGGTGGTGCTGTTGTCCATACGGTGTCTGAGGTTTTTTCTTTTTCTTTTTTTTTTTTTGGAAATTGCTGGCCCTGACTAAAGTATATTGCTGGGAGACATCTTGGACTCAGCCATTATTATTAGATTTTTGAGCAGAACCCTGTGACATATGGTGTCAGAAGTGGGATGGCAAGTCGAAGAAAACGTCGGTCCCAGGGGCATAAAATGGAGGAAGAGGAGGAGCTGGTAAATCATGGAGAAGCTGAGTCAATAGGTGAGCTCCTGGACCTAATGAAAACCTTTATGATAAGCCAGCAGACACGAGAGGAGGGTTTCCTGGCTGAGTTTAAAGAGCTCCGGGCGTGTTTGGCAGTAGCACAGCAGGACCAGCAAGCGCCCATGGCTGAGCAGAGAGCAGCAATGTCTGTCCCCTTACCTGAGGGGGCTCAGTCGCCAACTGAGGAGGCTAGTCTAAGGCCACGGCTGACTCTGCCAACACCTGCTCCTCGGCGACGTCAAAGTTCCTCTATAGATCTACCCAGTGTTCATGTGAGTGGTGAAGAGGAACGCCCCAGGCCTGAGGTTCGACCCTATGGTGACCCTAAAATCCCTCAGTATGTGGCGGGAGAGGACATTGAAAACTATCTCCTTCGCTTTGAGCGTATTGCTAAGACATGGGGGTGGCCGCAGGATGAGTGGGCCTGCCGTCTGGTGCCGTTACTTAGTGGTAAGGCACTGGAGGCCTATACGGCAATGGATGAGGAGAGGGCCCACCTGTATCCTGATCTGAGGGCAGCGCTCCTGGCCAAGTTTGACATCTCGCCGGAGACCTATCGTCAGCAGTTCCGGTCCAGCCTGGTGCTACACTTTGGGAAAACCCAACCGAGACATACAATCGCGTGAAGGGACTCTATCGTCGATGGATCCGTCCTGAGCAGCACTCCAAGGAGCAGATCATGGAACAGGTCATCCTGGAGCAGCTTCTGCGGGTCTTTCCAGCTGACATCCGTACCTGGGTGAAGGAGCACGAGCCAAGCTAGCACTGCAGTATCTTAATGCGTGGAGGGGAGGCCCACCTGTACATCCTGGTGGACTTGGCTGTCAATCCATGGTGCAGCCCTGACGAGCATTCCGGACTAGCTACCAGCCACCAGCAGATCTGAGCCCAGCTCCTGGTCAACAAGGTAGCGGGAAGGAGCTTGTCTGTTACTACTGTCAACAGCTGGGGCACAAAGCGTCCTTATGTCCACTCAGAAAAGCAAAGTTGACTGGTGCCTGTTATACTCCCAGAACGGAGGTGGAAAAGGCTGTAAAAAGAAGGCAGCGGTTTAAAGACATTACCATTAATGGCCAGCCTGTGACTGCTCTTGTGGATTCTGGTAGCTTCCTGACCCTAGTGCAGAGAGACATTGTATCGACAGAGATTGTGGACTTTAGCAGGCAGGAGGATGTTTTATGTGTGCATGGGGACAGACATTCCTATCCAACAGCAGACCTGACGGTGATGGTGGATGAACGGCCCTATTTGCTGACGGTGGGGGTAGTGGACAAGCTACCTGTTACGGCCATTTTGTGGTGGGACTTACCAGTGCTGCTGGATGTACTATTGGATGAAAAGGATAGTGACAGTGGGAACAGCTTATCAGGTCCTGCGATCACCCGGGCCCAGGCCAGGGCTGGAGTGATGTCCATACCGGAGACGGTTCAGGAAACATGTGTAGACCCCTTTTCAATGTTGGATAGTAGTTTGTTTGATGGAGGGGTCAAGGGGCCACGGAAGTCTCGCCGCCAGCGGCGATTTGAGAAGGGGCTGAAATCCAGGGAGCCCGACTGTGAGAAAGGGCTTACAAGGGACTTGTGGGAGGTGCCGGGAGACATTGGGGCCTTGCAAAAGGGGGATGGGTCTCTCCTGCCGCTGTTTGACAAGGTGGTTGTGGGTCAGAATTTGGCACAAGGGGACAAAGAGTGTTTTATTCTTGATAATGGCATGCTTTATGCAGTGACTGATGGTGTCAAGCGCCTTGTGGTTCCGGTGGCCTGTCGACAGATGATTCTGCACTTGGCACACACCTTGCCCTGGGCTGGTCATTTGGGTCGTAATAAAACCTTTTTGCGCATAGCCTCCCAATTCTATTGGCCCTCCATGTACTGTGATGTGCAATGTACTGTAAGATCTGTTCTATCTGCCAGAAGACTTCCCATGTACGCCAATCCGATCGAGCCTACCTCCGACCGATGCCGGTGATTTCCACACCATTTCGGCGTATAGCTATGGACATTGTCGGTCCGTTAGTGAAGAGCAGCCGGGGCCATCAATACATATTAGTGGTCTCAGACTATGCCACACGTTTCCCCGAGGCATTTCCACTGCATACCGTCACTCCCCCTGCTGTGCTGCATTGTCTTGTGCAGTTGTTTTCCAGGGTCGGTATTCCAGAGGAGATTGTGACAGATCAGGGGACCAACTTCACTTCACGGCTTCTGCACCTCTTCCACCGCCAGTTGGGAATCTCACCGATCAAGACCACTCTGTATCACCCACAGACAGACGGTTTGGTCGAGCGGTTCAACCAAACCCTCAAGAAGATGCTGCAGAAGTTTGTGGCGGACACTGGGCGGGACTGGGATTGATGGTTGCCCTTCCTGCTGTTTGCCTACCGTGAGGTCCCTCAGGCATCCACTGGTTTTTCCCCGTTCGAGTTGTTGTATGGCTGGGATGTTCAAGGGTCACTGGACCTGCTGCGGAAGAGTTGGGAGGCTCCTTCATCTGCAGCTAGTGAACGGAGTGTGGTCCAGTTTGTGCTTGAGATGCGGGAAAGGTTGGCCCAGTATCGGGAGGAAGCAGAGAGCAACCTACGGGGGGCCCAGCAGTCCCAGAAGTTGTGGTATGACCGCCAAGCCCGACACCGAGAATTTAAGGTCGGTCAGAAGGTTTTGCTCCTGCTGCCGTCCTCCACCAGCAAGTTACTTGCCAAGTGGCAGGGCCCCTACACGGTGCTCCGGAAGATGGGCCCTGTGACGTATGAAATCTACCATCCTGAGAAGAGAAAGGCGAAGCAGACGTACCATGTTAACTTGTTGAAGGAGTGGAAGGAAGCGCCTCCCTTGGTTCCAGTGGCCTCTCTGTTGGTGATGGAGGTGGATAGTGATGAGGAGGAGGAGTCATCATCTGTGGTCAGTTCCATCCAGTCTGCCGAGCCTGTGCTCTACCACCTCTCCACTACTCAGGCCAGTCAACTCAGTGAGGTGCTCCAGTGGGTGTCAAAGCTGTTTGCGGTCAGCCCGGAGAAGACCGACCTGATCGAGCATGCCATCCATCTGAAAGAGAGGGGTCCAATCCGCCAGCAGTCCTACCGGGTGCCACAACACCTGGTGGGGAAGCTTCTGAAGGAAGTAGAGGAAATGCAGCATCTGGGTGTGATTGAACCCTCACGGTCCGAGTGGTGCAGTCCAGTGGTCATCGTGATAAAGAAGGATGGCTCGCTGCGCATTTGCATTGACTTCCAGAAGCTCAACGCAGTGTCAGAGTTTGATGCCTATCCAATGCCTCGCATTGACGACTTGCTAGAGAAGATTGGACAAGCCCGGTTCATTACAACGTTGGACCTTTGCAAGGGCTATTGGCAGGTGCCATTGGAAGTGTCCTGTCACCCTTACACTGCTTTCCGGACACCCGCAGGCCTCTTCCAGTTTACTGTTATGCCCTTCGGGCTGCACGGAGCGCCTGCCACCTTCCAGAGGCTAATGGACTGTGTCTTGCATGGGTGTGAGGACTGCTGCGCTGCTTACTTGGATGATGTTGTCATCTTCAGTGCCACCTGGGAGGAACACATGCACGTGGAACAGGTCCTGAGCCGGATTCAAGAGGCGGGCCTGACGCTGAATCCGTCCAAGTGTGAGTGGGCCAAGGAGGAAGTTAAATACCTCGGCTATCAGCTGGGGCATGGTGAGGTCCGTCCACAGCTGGACAAGGTGGAGGCGATCCGCAGTTGTCCACAGCCCCGCACGAAGAAGGAGGTGAGGTCCTTTCTGGGGCTGGCCGGCTGGTACAGGAGATTTGTCCCGCAGTTTGCTTCCATCGCCGCTCCCCTGACCGCCCTCACTGCGAAGAATCACAGGAATCCTGTCATTTGGAGTGAGGACTGCGAGACTGCTTTCCAGACCTTGAAGACTTGTCTGTGTATGCCACCTGTCCTGCGGAGTCACGATTTCAACCAGAGGTTTCTGGTCCAGACCGATGCATCGGCCCTTGGGATCGGAGCTGTCCTGGCTCAGGGGACTCCGGGAGAAGAGCAACCCATCTTGTATCTAAGCCGCAAGCTGCTGCCTCGGGAGACCAGGTACTCGACGGTGGAGAAGGAGGGCCTGGCTATCAAGTTGTCCCTGGAGAGCTTGCAGTACTATCTGCTGGGAAGGGAGTTCGACCTAGAGACTGACCACCGTGCTCTGACCTGGATGAATTCCATGAAAAATCACAACAGCCGTCTCACTCGGTGGTACCTGTCCCTACAGCCGTTCCAGTTTCGAATCCGTCATCGGGCCGGCAGGAATAATGTGGTGGCTGATTATCTCTCCAGGTTGCTGCGCAGCGTCAATCTTGGGGAGGAGGAGGATACTGTGACAGGGTGCTTGCAGCACCGCGTCCCTCTCTGCCTTGCGTGCCCCTCCTTCTCCCTCCCTCTGTGCTCAGGGACTGTGTGATTACAGCGCACTGGTTCTCTGCTTGAATTCATATACACTTCCTCCCCAGTTGTAGCGCAGTTGAGGGTGCACATTTTAGGTCTATATGTCCCTGTTTTTGGATATTGAATGTTGACAAACTCTCTTACCTGTTGTTGCGCAGCTCTCAGCTATCCTGACGGGGCTAAACTGAAGTGCTTTCTGGTTGTGCTTTAAAAAGCACATTGTGGCACGCTTCAAGTGGTCAGCTGATCTCGGGCTGAACCATTTTTGTGTGTGTAGATTTGTTGTCTGATTTGTTACGTTTCTTGTTTATTTTTGGGTACCAAAGATGGGTAAGGAATTTTTTATTGTGATTGAGTTATAGATTGGTGGGCAGAGTTAAAAGGGAAAAAAAAGAGGAAAAAAAACACATTCCCCTCTGATTATCTCTTGGTACGCCCAGGGACGGGGCGTTGGGTATTTAGGAGGGGATATTGCTGCCGGAAGATGATGGTGTTGGAGCTTTGGTAGTGATGCAGGGATGGTGCTGTTGTCCATACGGTGTCTGAGGTTTTTTTTTTTTTTTTTTTTTTTTGGAAATTGCTGGCCCTGAATAAAGTACATTGCTGGGAGACATCTTGGACTCAGCCATTATTATTAGATTTTTGAGCAGTTTGAGCAGAACCCTGTGACATGTACTCAATCAATCAATCAATCAATTTTTTTATATAGCGCCAAATCACAACAAACAGTTGCCCCAAGGCGCTTTATATTGTAAGGCAAGGCCATACAATAATTATGTAAAACCCCAACGGTCAAAACGACCCCCTGTGAGCAAGCACTTGGCTACAGTGGGAAGGAAAAACTCCCTTTTAACAGGAAGAAACCTCCAGCAGAACCAGGCTCAGGGAGGGGCAGTCTTCTGCTGGGACTGGTTGGGGCTGAGGGAGAGAACCAGGAAAAAGACATGCTGTGGAGGGGAGCAGAGATCGATCACTAATGATTAAATGCAGAGTGGTGCAGAAAAGGCTTCCTCTGCATTACTCTCTCATCCAGCATCTCTTTGTGCCAAGAGACACTATCTGCAGCAAGATCATGTTCTAGGTCTTTGGAGCAGGTCTGTGGGTTGACTATGACTGTTCTCACCCATCGCTTCAGCTTATCTGAGATATTTCTTGGCCTGCCACTTCGGGCCTTAACTAATACTGTGCCTGTGGGCTTCCATTTCCTCACTATGTTCCTCACAGTGGAAACTGACAGCTGAAATCTCTGAGATAGCTTTTGTATCCTTCCCCTAACCATGATGTTGAACAATCTTTGTTTTCAGGTCATTTGAGAGTTGTTTAGAGGCCTCCATGTTGCCACTCATTAGAAGAGATGCAAAGAGGAGAAACATTTGCAAATGGCCACCTTAAATACAGTTTCTCATGACTGCATTCACCTGTGTAAGGAGGTCAAGGGTTAGTGAGCTTACCAAACAATGTTGTGTTCCAATAATTAGTGCTAAATGTATTCAAATCAGTAAAATGACAAGGGTGCCCAAAATTATGCACCTGCATGATTTTTGTTTAAATAATTATTACACACTTTTTGTAAATACTAGAAACTTCATTTCACTTCTCAAATATCATTGTGTTCATCTGCTATATGATATATTTAACTGAAATTTCTGATCCAGACAACCAATGATTTATAAAGGAAAATCATGAAAATGATCAGGGGTGCCCAAACTTTTGCATACAACCATACATCGTAGGCAGGGGGCCATCCAGCACACTGGGGTGCAGGGCCGGTGTTCCTCCATCACATCATAACTGGGTCTGTCATTGTGGCAAAGTTTATTCGAAACACAGACTGCAGAGTGCTGCATCAGCTTCAGCCATGGCATCTCATCGTCAGTCCAGCACCCTGTGGTGTGTGGCTGTCAGCCTTGTGTGATGTCGTCAGTCCCTTGGACAGAGAAAAATAGCCAAATTAGTCAGCTGGAAAAAGTGCACCTAAGGTATGATTTCACCAGTAGTAAACTGACAGGAAAGCAGAGAGAATACTAAGGTGGTCGCCGGCCACTAGCCCTAAGCTTCACTAACAGACCCAGAATTTAGCCATCTGAGTTTTGTTTAAAACTCTGCATTGCCAATGATTGCTCTGGTGCTGCCGGTCACAACATCCACAGATGACAAGCAGCTAGGCAGACAACCAGTCCACCCCCAACTTTTGAATGTAGCAATCTATCTACAGCAGCCACATGCAACATTGACATCCCACTCAACCTTCTCCAGCCGCTGAGGTCCTCAACTCTGAGGCAACTCCATGCTGGACATGCACAGAGAAATATGCCACATGGGCAAAATGTCATAGTTGATGTTCCTTCACAATGCAAGTGCATGAAATGAAAACTTTTCCTTCAGTGTCTTCACCCACTGAATACCTGAAATGAGTGCTGACTGAAATTTCAGATCCGACCACATGCAATCATCAAAGGCTTGAGCTTTTTCATTTCTCCGTGACCCACGGTCACAGCCACAACTCAGTAACCCTCTATAAAGCCCTATTCAGACAAGATGGTAACATTTTGGGCAGATTTACACAGGATAACAAATTGTGATAAGAGTGGCTACCCAATGCACAAACCTGAAGGACCACTGTCATATCTCAAAATAAAAAGAAGAAAAAATGAGTCAATTTTCAATGGTTTTTGTTCATTTTTGATCCATCTTGAATCTTGAGTCTGACTCCTATCATGGAGTGAAATCTGAGAGACTCCATAGCCTTGAGAGAGAGCAAAGTTATCTAAAGGCAAAATATGACCCTGAAAATTGAGTAGCATAAAATCTAGCTTGGTAATTAGATGCTAAATTAGTCCATGTGGACCAATTAGGCAAGACATGACATGGGGGCTGTGTAATGCTTTGTCAACAGAAATGAAACCAGCACAAGGAGACAGAGGGGTTGAGGAGGAACAAGCTTGACTGATAGACTAAAGAGGGGGACAGGAGGGCTTGAACTCCGATTAAAGGGGAGACAGAATTAAAGAGATTTTATTTGGCATGTGTGAAGATTAAACAAACCTTTAGAAGAAAATAAAATAAGGGTCCCATCATTTCCTATACTCAGTTTGAATTAAAATTTAATGCAGAAACGCTGCTTGATCTCTTTTACAAATTATGCTTTCATTTGAATCCTCAAAATGGAAGTGGACTCTCCGAGCTCAGCTTGTGGGACATTCTATAGACTTCACTTTTCTCTAATTAAAATTACACACACACACACACACACACACACACACACACACACACACACACACACACAAACAGAGTGCTAGTTGTAAATTCATTCATTCATTTTCTATACTCACTTGCTCCAATCAAGGGTCACCAGGGGCTGGAGCCTATATTTTTGTCTAAACATTATTCAGCAGAGCTCTGCATCAATTCTGCAAAGATCTGCATCTCCTTTTTTTGTTTATTATTAGCCAAGATGGCTTCTACAGTGCATCCAGAAAGTATTCACAGTGCTTCACTTTTTCCACATTTTATTATGTTATAGCCTTATTCCAAAATGGATGAAATTCTTTATTTTTCCTCAAACACATGATACTGCATAATGACAAAGTGAAAAAAGTGTTTTTGAGAGTTTTGCCAATGTATTAAATATAAAAAAAACCCCTAAGTATTCACGTGTACATAAGTATTCACAGTCTGCCATGAAGCTCAAAATTGAGCTCAGGTGCATCCTGTTTCCACTGATCATCCTTAAGATGTTTCCAGCTTCATTGGAGTCCACCTGGGGTAAATTCAGCTGATTGGACATAATTTGGAAAGGCACACACCTGTATACATATAAGGTCCCACAGTTGACAGTGCATGTCAGAGTAAAAACCAAGCATGAAGTCAAAGAAATTGTCTGTAGACCTCTGAGACAGGATTGTCTTGAGGCACAAATCTGGGGAAGGGTACAGAAGCATTTCTGCTGATTTGAAGGTCCCAGTGAGCACAGTGCCCTCCATGATCTGTAAAAGGAAGAAGTTTGGATCCACCAGGACTCTTCCCAGAGCTGGCTGCCTGTCTGAACTGAGCTATCAGGGCGAAGGGCCTTAGTCAGGGAGGTGACCAAGAACCTGATGGTCACTCACAAAACTCTGGCATTCCTCTGTGGAGAGAAGAGAACCTTCCAGAAGGACAACCATCTCTGCAGCAATCCACCAATCAGGCCTGTATGGTAGAGTGGCTGGACAGAAGCAACTCCTTAGTAAAAGGCACATGGCAGCCCACATGGAGTTTGCCAAAGGGCCCCTGAAGGACTCTCAGATCATGAGAAACAAATTTTTGGTCTGATTGAATTTTTTTTTGGCATGAATGCCAAGCATTGTTTTTGGAAGAAACTGGTCACCATCCGTACAGTAAAGCTTGGTGGTGACAGCATCATGCTGTGGGGATGTTTTTCAGTGAAAGGAACTGGAAGACTGGTCAGGATTCAATCAATTTCAATCAATCAATGTTTTTTTTTTTATATAGCGCCAAATCACAACAACAAACAGTTGCCCCAAGGCGCTTTATATTGTAAGGCAAGGCCATACAATAATTATGTAAAACCCCAACGGTCAAAACGACCCCCTGTGAGCAAGCACTTGGCTACAGTGGGAAGGAAAAACTCCCTTTTAACAGGAAGAAACCTCCAGCAGAACCAGGCTCAGGGAGGGGCAGTCTTCTGCTGGGACTGGTTGGGGCTGAGGGAGAGAACCAGGAAAAAGACATGCTGTGGAGGGGAGCAGAGATCGATCACTTGTTGTGGCTGGCGTGCCTGGCTGGCTTTTGTTTGTCTTTTGTTTCTGTCTTTTGGTTTTCCTTCCAGGTGGTGCGCATTTGGGGACTGAGTGGCTGTGTGGCTGAGTTACCAGGACCTCACCCTGATCACCTGAGGCTGATCAGGTGCGGCTCGTCAGGACTCACAGCTGTGGGGCATCTACACGGATTGGAACATGGTGGCATTTAAGTCTGGAGTACACAGTGTGTATTTGCCAGAGACTCGACCTTGTGACCAGACGGGTGAGATCGTCGTCTTGAGAACCATCTCATCATCAGTGGATGCAGAGAACGTCCAGGTTTGATGCATGGTCTGTGAAAGAGGAGAGGGTGAGGTCTCACGCTCGTCAGCACACTTCCTGAGGTACGTTGGGTTTTGTGACTAACATTTGTACAGTCAGTAAATGTGGTGTCCCTCACACCTTATTATATTGAGCTGTTTTGTTAGTTGTTTTAATCAGCTTCCACTGCAGTGGAGTTTGTGAACAAGGTGTTCCATGCCTGCAGGGTGGGAAGCTGATTAGTAATTAAGCCAGGAAGTGTTTGCTGTTTGTACACCTTTGAGCAGTCCCTCTGTGTGTAGAGTGTGGACTCACATGATGATTTCTTCATTCACAGACTCGGTTTGTCGCGGCCACCTGGGGGGTGTCGGCGGGGTCCTTGGGTCCGAACTGGTTCTGGCTCCGGACCGTTAGTGCTGCTGGGAGCGCACCGTTTACCACCTCGCCAGACCGCGCACTTATTTGTTTGTATATTTATCACATCACTGTTATGTTTATTAAACTCAGTTATCCTTTGTACCGTGCTCTGCTTATTTTATACTGGGTCCTTCAAACGCTGGTCGGTTCTCCGGGCTGCGTCCGACACATAACAGTAGTCTCTGGCCAAACATCACGGACCCAGCTGTAGCAGAGACGGTAACGCGCCGGGAAGGCGGCAGCAGACGTTCAGAAGTTATCCGGATCAGTTGCAGGTGCTCTCCGCCCGGATGGTGCGTGTTTGAGAACCCATTACTGAATACTGATTCGTGCTCTCTTGCAGCCGTGTTTCCTGTGTTTGTGCCTTATCCATGGGTCGTGGTGGAGTGTGACTGGCGACGGCTTCGGATAAGAGGTTTAAACGGGAGCTGCAAGAGTGTGTCTGTAATGGGTGAACGCGCATGGCGGAGCTCTGTGGCACGGGTCGCTGAGCTTCCCGTGTTACAGTTGTAGCCCCGTTTCCCCGGATGAAGATAACTACTGCGTCTGTTGTGACAGCTCCGGCGTTATTTAGTTGAAGCACATTTTGGTTGTGTGTTACACACAGCTGCGCACAGAAAAGCAGCATGAGTTCATTTTCTCAGTTACCAAAGGGGTTTTCATTTTAGCACTCTGGCTCCCTCTTTGGTGACTGAGTCACATTACCGTTAAGCTCTTAAGTTGGAACAGGTGTGTTCCATTTGTTGAGCTTGATGGTATAAAACACTTATTAGTTTTGTGTTGATTCATTTTTGTGGGTGTTTTTTGAGTTGGTTTTGTGTGGGATTTTTTTTTTTACACTATTAGTGTCTGGGGTCGTGACCCTGCAGTCTGTTTGGAGCTTTAAAAGGACCCAAGCAACTTCATGTTAGTCTGTTAGTCTTTCTTTTTATTTCTTTTAGTTTCACCTCCCAGGTTGATGGGACGGTCCCCTGGGGGGTGATGGGGGGTAATTGGTTGTTTTTTTCTTTTTTTTTTTTGTTTTTGTTATGCCCTCTCTTCTCCTCTGACTCCAGCCGTGTGAGCTGTACGTGTCGGCGTTGCTGGAGTGGTGCAGTGTGGTTATGCTGGGTGTTTCCCAGGTAACCTCTGCACCTGGGAGGGGGGGGGTTCGGGGGTGTTGTTTTTTTTTTTTTGTTTGTTGATTCCCTTTTCCACCTCCGGCTTCAGCGCGCCTTTGAGCCGTCTGCCATCGGCGTGGCTGAGGTTTGGGGCAGTGGGATATACCCGCAGCTGGTGGCTGGTTTGGAAGTCGGAGGAGTGGCGCCGTTTTGTGCCGTCTGCCATAACCGCTGTTCCACTCCTCCCGGTTGACTTCTGGGGTATAGTCATGGTTGGTGACGCTGGACATGCTTCCAGTTTCCACTGCACCAAGGGGGTGGGGTTGGGGTTGTTTTGTTTGTATGTTTTTTTTTATTTTCTTTTGTTTTTCCTCCCAGTTTCTGCCCTCAGGGTGTGACTGTGGTGTCCTCTGGGGGGGAAAGGGCTGTGGGTCCATCTAGCCATAGACGGCCGGGGCTGTGTCCGTTGGTCATGAGGTGAGGCGACTCCTGGGGTTGATGGAATGGTCCTCTGGGAGGCGCTGGGAGTCCCCGTGGGTGACGTTGGATCCCAGAGGGACCTCGGCTGTGGTTATTACTCCTGGACCTGGCGGGATGTCCTCTGGGGGGTGTTGGTCCCTACATGTCGTTGGGGGGGGGGGGGTTAGCGTTTTTATTTGCAAGCTTAAGTTTGGGTGTTTTTCTTTTCTCCCCTTCCCGGGGTTGGATAGAACGGTCCTCTGGGAGGTGGGGGGGGTGGAGTTAGCATTTTTATTTGCAAGCTTAAGTTTGGGTTGTTTTTCTTTTCTCCTCTTCCCGGGGTTTGATGGGACGGTCCTCTGGGGAGGGGGGGTAGTGGTTTGGTTGTTTGTGTTTGTCTTTTTTGTTTTATGACTAATCAGACTGTGAACATGGTTGGACAAAGGCTGACCGCACAGGTTCAAGAACTCCTGGCCACACCTGTGCTAATTGACTGACAGAAACAAAGGCAAAGATGCAGCCAGAGGAGAAGACATCAACCATTCTGTTAAATGAAGATTCTGTTGGAAGATGAATGCAGATACGGTTTCCAGCCATGGTCCCTGGAGGGGGGTGTTTCTCCTGGGCCAGGTTTGTGTGGTCGCCGGGAGGCTTCCCGTGAGGGTGGGGTGCTGTTGTTGTTGTTTAAGCCTAATCTTAAAAGTAGAGAGGGTGTCTGTCTCCCTGATCTGAATTGGGAGCTGATTCCACAGGAGAGGAGCCTGAAAGCTGAAGGCTCTGCCTCCCATTCTACTCTTACAAACCCTAGGACCTACAAGTAAGCCTGCAGTCTGAGAGCGAAGCACTCTATTGGGGTGATATGGTACTACGAGGTCCCTAAGATAAGATGGGACCTCATTATTCAAAACCTTATAAGTAAGAATAAGAATTTTAAATTCTATTCTAGAATTAACAGGAAGCCAATGAAGAGAGGCCAATATGGTTGAGATATGCTCTGTCCTTCTAGTCCCCGCTAGTACTCTAGCTGCAGCATTTGAATTAACTGAAGGCTTTTTTAGGAACTTTTAGGACAACCTGATAATAATGAATTACAATAGTCCAGCCTAGAGGAAATAAATGCATGAATTAGTTTTTCACCATCACTCTGAGACAAGACCTTTCTGATTTTAGAGATATTGCGTAAATGCAAAAAGCAGTCCTACATATTTGTTTAATATGTGCTTTGAATGACATATCCTGATCAAAAATGACTCCAAGATTTCTCACAGTATTACTAGAGGTCAGGGTAATGCCATCCAGAGTAAGGATCTGGTTAGACACCATGTTTCTAAGATTTGGTGGGGCCAAGTACAATAACTTCAGTTTTATCTGAGTTTAAAAGCAGGAAATTAGAGGTCATCCATGTCTTTATGTCTGTAAGACAATCCTGCAGTTTAGCTAATTGGTGTGTGTCCTCTGGCTTCATGGATAGATAAAGCTGGGTATCATCTGCGTAACAATGAAAATTAAGCAATACCGTCTAATAATACTGCCTAAGGGAAGCATGTATAAAGTGAATAAAATTGGTCCTAGCACAGAACCTTGTGGAACTCCATAATTAACTTTAGTCTGTGAAGAAGATTCCCCATTTACATGAACAAATTGTAATCTATTAGACAAATATGATTCAAACCACCGCAGCGCAGTGCCTTTAATACCTATGGCATGCTCTAATCTCTGTAATAAATTTTATGGTCAACAGTATCAAAAGCAGCACTGAGGTCTAACAGAAACAAGCACAGAGATGAGTCCACTGTCCGAGGCCATAAGAAGATCATTTGTAACCTTCACTAATGCTGTTTCTGTACTATGATGAATTCTAAAACCTGACTGAAACTCTTCAAATAGGACCATTCCTCTGCAGATGATCAGTTAGCTGTTTTACAACTACCCTTTCAAGAATTTTGAGAGAAAAGGAAGGTTGGAGATTGGCCTATAATTAGCTAAGATAGCTGGGTCAAGTGATGGCTTTTTAAGTAATGGTTTAATTACTGCCACCTTAAAAGCCTGTGGTACATAGCCAACTAACAAAGATAGATTGATCATATTAAGATCGAAGCAGTAAATAATGGAAGGGCTTCCTTGAGCAGCCTGGTAGGAATGGGGTCTAATAAACATGTTGATGGTTTGGATGAAGTAACTAATGAAAATAACTCAGACAGAACAATCGGAGAGAAAGAGTCTAACCAAATACCGGCATCACTGAAAGCAGCCAAAGATAACGATACGTCTTGGGATGGTTATGAGTGATTATTTCTCTAATAGTTAAAAGTTTGTTAGCAAAAGAAAGTCATAAAGTCATTACTAGTTAAAGTTAATGGAATACTCAGCTCAATAGAGCTCTGACTCTTGTCAGCCTGGCTACAGTGCTGAAAAGAAACCTGGGGTTGTTCTTATTTTCTTCAATTAGTGATGAGTAGAAAAGATGTCCTAGCTTTACGGAGGGCTTTTTTTTATAGAGCAACAGACTCTTTTTTCCAGGCTCAGTGAAGATCTTCTAAATTAGTGAGATGCCATTTTCCTCTCCAACTTACGGGTTATCTGCTTTAAGCTACGAGTTTGTGAGTTATACCACGGAGTCAGGCACTTCTGATTTAAAGCTCTCTTTTTCAGAGGAGCTACAGCATCCAAAGTTGTCTTCAATGAGGATGTAAAACTACTGACGAGATACTCTATCTCACTTACAGAGTTTAGGTAGCTACTCTGCACTGTGTTGGTATATGGCATTAGAGAACATAAAGAAGGAATCATATCCTTAAACCTAGTTACAGCGCTTTCTGAAAGACTTCTAGTGTAATGAAACTTATTCCCCACTGCTGGGTAGTCCATCAGAGTAAATGTAAATGTTATTAAGAAATGATCAGACAGAAGGGAGTTTTCAGGGAATACTGTTAAGTCTTCTATTTCCATACCATAAGTCAGAACAAGAGCTAAGATATGATTAAAGTGGTGGGTGGACTCATTTACATTTTGAGCAAAGCCAATAGAGTCTAATAATAGATTAAATGCAGTGTTGAGGTTGTCATTCTCAGCATCTGTGTGGATGTTTAAAATCACCCACATAATTATCTTATCTGAGCTAAGCACTAAGTCAGACAAAAGTTCTGAAAATTCACAGAGAAACTCACAGTAACGACCAGGTGGACGATAGATATAACAATAAAACTGTTTTTTGGGACTTCCAATTTGGATGGACAAGACTAGAGTCAAGCTTTCAAATGAATTAAAGCTCTGTCTGGGTTTTTGATTAATTAATAAGCTGGAATGGAAGATTGCTGCTAATCCTCCGCCTCGGCCCGTGCTACGAGCATTCTGACAGTTAGTGTGACTCGGGGGTGTTGACTCATTTAAACTAACATATTCATCCTGCTGTAACCAGGTTTCTGTAAGGCAGAATAAATCAATATGTTGATTTATTATTATATCATTTACCAACAGGGACTTAGAAGAGAGAGACCTAATGTTTAATAGACCACATTTAACTGTTTTAGTCTGTGGTGCAGTTGAAGGTGCTATATTATTTTTTCTTTTTGAATTTTTATGCTTAAATATATTTTTGCTGGTTATTGGTGGTCTGGGAGCAGACACCGTCTCTACGGGGATGGGGTAATGAGGGGATGGCAGGGGGAGAGAAGCTGCAGAGAGGTGTGTAAGACTACAACTCTGCTTCCTGGTCCCAACCCTGGATAGACACGGTTGGAGGATTTAAGAAAATGGCCAGATTTCTAGAAATGAGAGCTGCTCCATCCAAAGTGGGATGGATGCCGTCTCTCCTAACAAGACCAGGTTTCCCCAGAAGCTTGCCAATTATCTATGAAGCCCACCTCATTTTTTGGACACCACTCAGACAGCCAGCAATTCAAGGAGAACATGCGGCTAAACATGTCACTCCCGGTCCGATTGGGGAGGGGCCCAGAGAAAACTACAGAGTCCGACATTGTTTTTGCAAAGTTACACACCGATTTAATGTTAATTTTAGTGACCTCCGATTGGCGTAACCGGGTGTCATTACTGCCGACGTGAATTACAATCTTACCAAATTTACGCTTAGCCTTAGCCAGCAGTTTCAAATTTCCTTCAATGTCGTCTGCTCTGGCCCCCAGAAGACAATTGACTATGGTTGCTGGTGTCGCTAACTTCACATTTCTCAAAACAGAGTCGCCAATAACCAGAGTTTGATCCTCGGCGGGTGTGTCGCCAAGTGGGGAAAAACGGTTAGAAATGTGAACGGTGGTTGGCGATGTACACGGGGCTTCTGTTTAGAACTACGCTTCCTCCTCACAGTCACCCAGTCGGCCTGCTTTCCCGGCTGCTCGGGATCTGCCAGAGGGGAACTAACGGCGGCTAAGCTACCTTGGTCCGCACCGACTACAGGGGCCTGGCTAGCTGTAGAATTTTCCACGGTGCGGAGCCGAGTCTCCAATTCGTCCAGCCTGGCCTCCAAAGCTATGAATAAGCTACACTTATTACGACTACGGTTACTGCTAAAGGAGGCCAAGGAAACTAAACATTTCACACCCAGAGCAGAAAAGTGCGGGAGAGACAGGAGAAGCCACCATGCTAAATCGGCTAAGAGCTAGTAGCTGCGCTAAGCTAGCGGATTCCTAAAAACACGCAAAGTGAATAATGTGTAAATAATTTAGAGGTGATTCAGCAGAAGGAGTGCTTTAGTTAAGGCACATGGAGATTACACTGGGAAACAAATCGTAATCTAGATAACTAGATCAATCTAACTGCGCAGATTAAACAGGTAACAGATACAGCAAAACACCGCTGTGCTCCAGAACAGGAAGTGATACAATACCGCAGTGAGAGCCAACCACCAATAGAGGCCTTGAGGATTGAGGGACAGAATGAATGCAGCAATGTACAGAGATATCCTGGATGAAACCTGCTCCAGAGCGCTCTGACCTCAGACTGGGGTGATGGTTCATCTTTCAGTAGGACACTAACCCAAAGCACACAGCCAAGATATCAAAGTAGTGGCTTCAGGACAACTCTGTGAATGTCCTTGAGTGGACCACCCAGAGCCCAGACCTGAATCTGATTGAACATCTCTGGAGAGATCTGAAAATGGCTGTGCACCGACGCTCCCCATCCAACCTGATGGACCTTGAGAGGTGCTGCAAAGAGAACTGAGCAAAACTGCCCAAAGATAGGTACACCAAGCTTGTGGCATCATATTAAAGAAGACTTGAGGCTGTAATTGCTTCCAAAGGTGCATCAACAAAGTATTGAGCAAAGGGTGTGAATACTTATCTACATGTGATTTCTTACTTTTTTATTTCTAATAAATTTGCTTTTTTTTTTTTTTAGTAGAACTTTGAGGGAAAACATGAATTAACTCCATTTTGAAATAAGCCTGCAACATAATAAATTGTGGAAAAAGCGAAGTGCTGTGAATACTTTCCAGATGCACTGTACATGTGTAAAATTCACAATGATATCCTGAAACTGACCAAATCTAATGTGGATAACTCCATTTGATCCAAAAGTGTCTGCTGAGATAAACAAGCAGCATGCATTTTCCAGCAACCCACATTTTGCAGCTGACAAGAACAGTTATCTAATGATAAAATAAAAACAATACTCTATGCAAATAAGCTCTGAATACTGTTTATATGAGATCTTAAAATAAGAGGGGAAACTCGTGCTTTTTTATGATTATTATTTTTGGCTTTGCATCAAAACCACCTAAAATCCCACAGGCACATATTTCTGGCTATGCCGCTGATTTAAACCCAATATTCTGGGATAGCTTCCTGCTCTGTGTGATGCATGGGTCTACTTGGAATTATAGCTTCCTTCAATACACACAGGGAAAAACAGACTCAGGTATGAACATGAAAACATCATATTCAAATATCAACCACATTTCTTCTAGTGACAAGGGATTTGTCATTTAGAAGTGAGTTAACCTTCACATGTGCCAAAAATAATTAGGCCTCAAAATCTCCTTGATCTGGTGAAAAAGGGTTATACTTAGGAACATCTTCTTGAAAAGGGTGTACTTATCAAATCAATTGTGCTGTCACATGCCATAACCACTGACATGACAGGTGTTTGCTTGATAAATAAATAATGCGCACATTAACTTTCTTCTTGTTGCATTAAGTGGTAGCACCCCATTTAAAAAAAAATGTGACTTATAGATAGTGCAACTTGGAGAGATCCAATGAATACTCTAATGCAACTTATAGTTTGGACATAGTGCAACTTTTCCTAAACTACTTAGTGGGATTCAGTGAAACATCACACACCATAGCACTTGAAAATATGCATGAAAGAATATTCTGGCCAAGTGTCCTTCAAGGGGAGGTAACTGGGCTTTTGTTTATCTTAATATCAGACCTCAGAATCAAATTATTGCCAAGTAAGTTCTCACTTACAAGGAATTTGATCTGGTGTTATGTCAGAAGTAAAAGAGACAAATTGTCAAATAGGCAAGACTATGTCACTGTTAAATAAAATATCCATAGTGGGATGTGGGCTGTGCAAAAGCATATGATTGGTGGCAGAGATGTACAGTACCTTTTCACTGCAGGGATGTCCAATCTGTACTTTGTGGCAGTATGGTGGTGTGTGGGGGGGGGGGGGGGGGGGGGGGGAATCGGCCACAGGGCCACAGAGGTGTACAGGCTCTTGTAGGGATGGCCAATTGCAGTTGATCACCTTCTCTTTCTGTGTGGATGACATGCTGCAGTCTGCTTCTGTCCTTAGCAGAGTGACAGCAGTGTGCCAGACAGTGATGGAAAATGAGAAGATGGACTCAGTTGTGGCATGTGAAGAAGTTCACCATCACTGTTTTTGCAGGTTTGAACTCCTCACCTACCACAGAAAGTACATCCTCTGTTGTGCTCTCTTGATGAGAGAGCTGATGTTCAGCTCCCACTTGAGGTCCTGGGTGATGGTAACAGAAGACTCCACAATGGTGACTGAGGAGTCACACAGGGCGATTGGGTTGGCCAGGACTAGGTTCTTTCTAACGTCAACAACCATCTCCACTGTCTTTAGGGCATTGATTTCCAGGTGTTCTGTCTGCAACAGGAACCAGGTAATCAATCTCCCGTCTGTAGGCAGGACTTGCCCCATCAGAGATGATTCTGGATGAGGGTTGTCTTGTCTGCAAACTTCAGGAGCTTTACAGAGTGGGTGACTGGAGGTGGCAGCTGTTGGTGTCTATAGACAAGATAGAGGAGAAAGACCGCAGCCTTGGGGGGGGGGGGGGGTTCCGGTACTGATGGATGGTGTGTTGGAGACGTGTCCTCCCAGCTTCACATGCTTCCTCCTGTTGGACAGGACAATACATCGTATTTGTCAGATACATGCATAAACAGACCTGTTGGGCTCGCCAACACGTACATTTAACAGTTGGTTTGTTCAGGTTTTTCTTCAATAAACATTTACTACCACTGAGAATATATTATATATATATATATATAATATATATATATATATATATATATATATATATATGAGCAATAGTTTCATTTTGTGAGCTTGCTCATGGATCTCAAATTTTTTAAAGTGTCTTTTTCTGTAGAGCTGCAAAATTTTGACTGAACGACTGCAAAATGATGAGTTAAGAAAACTCACAGAAAAGCCTCAGGTCAGGTTTGAACCCATGGCTCTTGCATTGAAGCAAAAAGAAGAAAGTAGAGAGAAAAAAGAACAATTTCTGAAGCAAAACTCAGTGGGCTTGGCTGTACTTGCCTACATTTTCATGATGTGACCACACCACTCCACAGAAACAAATGCACTGCTCACATTTATGGAATCACATATTCTGACTTAAGTGTTGTTCAGCCATTGATGGTTTGGCTTTGACCCACGGGATGGATACTTGTTCATCCATCAGATCCACAGAAAGTACTCCATGTAAATAAATGTGGCAATGGTATTTGTGATATGTGCATTTTACAGTGGGTATAGAAAATATAAATATATTAACCCTTGGGATTTTTACTATTGTTATTCATTGTGTTAAATCTCTCTCTCATATATATATATATATATATATATATATATATATATATATACACACACGAGGGGTGATAGAAAAGTTCTAAATTTTGACTCACTGAGTGCAATGCTGCACAATATTTCAGTGAAGTGAGTGATACACCCCCAGTGTGTCAGATTGGCAAAATGGATAAAGCTGGTGGGCATACTGTGATTCAGTATCTCAAAAAAAAAAAAAAAAAAATGGAATATCTCCGAAGGAGAGCCATGAGGACATGGTAATGAGTGCCCCATCTTATGCTACATTTAAACACTAGTCAGCCAAGTTCAAGAGGGGCAGAACAAACGTCAAAGATGGAGCAAGATCAAGAAGAACCAGAATTGCCACTTGGATCGATATGATCCAGGAGATCCATGATATGGTCCTAGCTGACAGAAGAGTAAGTGAACGTCACATAGCCAGTATTGTAGACATTTCCAGGAGAGAGTTAATTTGCTTCTAAAGGAACAACTGGGAAAGACACAACTTTCAGCACGATATGAAATGCATGAGGTTCTAGTTGTTCAGGGAGAATCTTCTGGGCTTTGCGGGAGCGCTGGCTAACTTCATGTGATGATTTGTGACCATGTAACCTGGGTCCATCACTTTAAACCAGAGTCCAAACAGCAGTCAAATCAATGGAAACATGGGTTCGCCCCGCCTAAAGAAAGCCAACGCGTTCCTCATCTGCTGGGAAAGTCATGGCCTCTGTCTACTGGGAAGTTGAGGGCATCATAATTGTGGACAGACCAAAAGGGACAGATCATCAATGGGCATATTACACTTCTCTTTTGCAACATTTCTGGGAGAAAATAAAGCAGAAGCAGGATGGATGCTCAGACAAAGTGTTCTGTTTCATCAGGACAAGGCGCCGGTCCACACGTTGGTCATCACAATGGCTGTCATTCATGAATGTGACTTCAAACTTGTTCTGCACCCACCTTATTCCCCTGAGTTGGCTCCATTGACTTCCATCTGTTTCCAAACAGCTTCAGGATAAGACCTTCTATGAGAGCGGCATTAAGAAACTGAAGCGATGATGGGAAAAGTGTGTGGAATGTTGAAAAATAAAGCATTACATTAATTGCCCTTGCTTGGTTGACGTCATACCTGACCAGTCGTTCTCATGGTGTTTTGTACAATAACACTACCTCTAACCTTAGTGACATGAAATTTGGGTTCCACAGGGTCTATCTTGGCCCCCTGCTTTTCTCCCTTATAAAATACCCTTTGGGCACATATTGCGGTGTTTTGGGATTACCTTTCACTGCTATGCTGATGATACTCAGTTTTGCATGCTGGTAATCTCATCCACATAAAATCCTTACAAGATTGCCTTGCATCAGTGAGAAGCTGGATGTCTAGCAACTTCCTAATTTTAAACTCTGATAAGACTGAAATGATGGTTCTTGGTTCAGTAAGACATCGGGATCAATTTGACCAGCTAATGCTTAGCCAAGGCTCATGTGTCATACATCACACTGACAAAGTGAGGAACCTTGGGGTAATTTTTGATCCTATGTTGTCCTTTGACCTCCACATTAAAGATGTTACGAGGACTACTTTCTTCCACCTGCGAAATATAGCGAAGATTCATCCCATTCTGTCTATGACTGATGCTGAGACCCTGATTCATATGTTTGTCTCTTCTAGATTAGACTACTGCAATGTTCTATTTTCTGGTTTGCTACAGTCCAGCATTGGGGTCTCCAATTGGTTCAAAATGCTGCTGCCAGACTTTTGACACGAAGCAGAAAGTTTGACCACATTACACCCATTTTGGGGTGATCTCAGGGAGATCAGATTTTAAGGTTCTGCTACTAGCCTATAAAGTTTTGAACAAACTGGCACCTCCCTTAGCTGACCTAATTAAACCCTATGTACCGTCCCGGGCTTTGTGTTCTCAGGGTGTAGGACTACTTTGTGTCCCTCAACTTTATCCAAATTCTGAGTCTTTTAGTGAAGATTAGGGCTAGTGGCCAGCAATCACCTTAGTTTTTCTTGTTGCTTAATGCTGACAAATTACACTGCATATGTTGTCTTTCTGATGCCTGCTCATTTTTTTTCTCTGTTTGAGGTGCAACTCCATCCAGAGATTGGTGTGGTATCTGTTTCTGAAACCCTCCTGTCCTGTGCACCGGCAACATTTCCTGTATATTTGTTTTGTAAATTGTGTTGGTAACATGGACCAAGCAGAGGGTCACACCTTTGAGTCTGGTCTGCTTGAGATTTCTTCCTCAAATCGTCAGAGGGGTTAGTAAGATTAGACCTTACTTGTGTGAAGTGCCTTGAGGCAACTTTGTTGTGATTTGGCACTACATAAATGAAAATAAATTGAAAAATAAATTGAAATTGAAATTAATTCAGTTGTGGTTTCTTCTTGGTCGGGCTTAAACCTTTTCAGTCACCCCTAACACACATACACACATATATAAATCAGTCTGGTAATTAATGTGTGTCATGCTCTGTTGGAAGTCAGCTGATAGTTTAGTAAAAAAAAAAAAAAATTTTGTGTATTTATTTTTATTTTTTGTTTGCTGTTTTGCTTTGTATATTTATGATATGAGTCTCCAAACCTGTTCCTATAAAGCATTTACCCTTTACATTTTCCATGTCTACCTGCTCTGTCCACACTGGGTTAAATAACTGTGATGTTTTCCAGCTCTTCACACCTATCTGAGTTAATTAGCTGTGGATAGAACAGGAAGAATTGGAAAAAATGCTGGAAAGGTGCTCTCCAGGAGGAGGGATGGAGATCCCTGGTTAGGATGACAGTCCTATTACCATATCATAAATTGAGCTCTCTCTTTCTCTCTCTCTCTCTCCCTCTCTGTATATATATATATATATATATACTAAATCAATTATGGCCACTCACTTTCCTCGTATTTTGTCACATCCACATCATGATGATCAATTTACCATTGTTTTCATGCTTTATTTTTAATCATCAAAAACAGTAGTCATTTAAATTTTTGCTTAGAATATGCTAAATGTTGCTGTTTAATATGTCTCAGACTGATCAATTGATAGGTACAAAGCTGCTGCAAAAGGCCATAAAACCTTTGCTGGCAGGCTGCAGAAGCTGGTTTTGTTGTGCCGGTGCACCTGCGCGGGAAAGATAAGGCCACAGATGATAACAACCTGTCGGCATTCTGACATTTCTCTGGACAGTCAGAAATGAGCTGCTTGCCACAGGCATGAAAAAAAGAGAAAAACAAGACAAGGCTCTGTCAGCTTTCTTTACAGGAAGAAAAAAAAAATTGTATTTTAAAACGCAGTTCCTAAAAAATAAGAAAAAAAATTGTGTTAGTAATACAAAATAGTGTATTATTTTGTGATCAGATCCACAAAAATGAGGTAAGCAGAATTGAGTTATGTTGAAAATAATAAATAAAGTGTGTGTGTGTGTGTGTGTGTGTGTGTGTGTGTGTGTGTGTGTGTGTGTGTGTGTGTGTGTGTGTGTGTGTGTGTGTGTGTGTGTGTGTGTGTGTGTGTGTGTGTGTGTGTGTGCGCTGTCAGATTTTTTTGTGGATAATTCAGTTCTAAACAGGGGTAAACAGTGGAGCCAAATGCCATAAAAAATGCATTTCAGTTTTTCAGAACCTGCTGGATGGCTACCTCAAGGAGCATTCTTTTCCTATAGCCACTTATTGAAATCAAGGGGCATGACGGGGGGCTACAGTCTATCCTAGCATACAGTAGAGGTGGGCGATACCGGGAACGAGGTGGGCGATACCGGGAATGAGGTGAAACTTGGTGATGCTTTGAAATGACCAACACGCAGTGAATGCATCAGCTAGCAGCTCGTGTATTCATGGTGCTCTGATCACTTCCTCACCTTTTATGATGAAATAATGCTGAATTTATCTGGAAATGAATGTTGTACAAAAGCTTCAGATGTTTGTCACTGAGATAGATGATGACTGGAGTGCAGTTTGAAGCAGGAACGAGGTGATAATCTGTGAACCGCGGCTAATGACGCATGTGCAGAGAAGGCAGAGCGGACTGATTTTTAGGGGGACCATTTGGTTGGCGACACCGGTGCACAGGACGAGAGGGTTGCAACACCCCATGATGACATGAAAAAAAAATGCATTTTTGCAAATTTATTAAACAAAACTCTCAATTTACTGATCGATCTACGTTCCGACCCTCACCTATGGTCATGAGATTTGGCTCATGATCGAAAGGAGCCAGCTGAGGTGGCTCGGGCATCTTATCCGGATGCCCCCTGGACGCCTCGCTGGAGAGGTGTTCCGGGCACGTCCCATCGGGAGGAGGCCCCAGCTAAGAAATAGGACATGCTGGAGGGACTGCGTCTCTCGGCTGGCTTGGGAACACCTCTGGGTTCCCCCAGAGGAGCTGGGGGAGGTGTGTGTGGATCAGGAGGTCTGCTTGAGCTGCTGCCCCCGCGACCCGACTCTGGATAAAGCGGAAGAAAATGGATGGATGGATGGATGGATGGAAATTTATTAAAAATAAAAACTAAGAAATCACGTGTACGTAAGTATTCACACCCTTGGCTCAATACTTCTTTTGAATATGATGCCACAAACTTGGCACATGTATCTTTGGGCAGTTTTGCCCATTCCTCTTTGCAGCACCTCTCAAGCTCCATCAGGTTGGATGGGGCCATTTTCAGATCTCTTCAAAGATGTTCAGTAGGATTTAGGTCTAGGATTTGGCTGGGCCACTCCAGGACATTTACAGAGTTGTCCTGAAGCCACTCCTTTGGCTGTGTGCTTAGGGTCATTGTCCTGCTGAAAGATGAACCATCACCCCAGTCTGAGGTCAAGAGCGCTCTGGAGCAGGTTTTCATCCAGGATGTCCCTGTACATTGCTGCATTAATCTTTCCCTCAATCGTGACTAGTCTATCAGTTCCTGCCACTGAAAAACATCCCCACAGCATGATACTGCCACGACCATGCTTCACTGTCGGGATGGTGCCTGGTTTCCTCCAAAAATGATGCCTGGCATTCACGCCAAGGAATTCAATCTTTGTCCCATCAGACTAGGGAATTTTGTTTTTCATGGTCTGAGAATCCTTCAGGTGCCTTTGACAATTTTCAGGCAGCTAACCCCTAAAATGTTACCCCTAACTCTTCCCTAACCTAACTTACAACACTGAGAAACATACCATGTGATGCCATTGGCAGCAGAGGTAACATTGAAATCACAAGATCACAACTTCCTGCTGGCAATATTTCAAATACTGGAAAAATGCACTGAACCTAATTGATCCGGCCAACTGGAACGGTAGCCAATCCATTTTGTAGAACGCCTGACTCAGTGTGAAAATGGACCTTCATGACATTTGTTTGTTTGTTTACTTGTGTGTTTGTTTGTTTGCTTGGTTCTTTGTATGTTTGTTTAGTTGTTTGGGGAAATGAGAACGCATGAAGGTCAGCTCTCACTTCCTTTTTCCTGCAAGAGTAACAATGATACATGTAATTAATTATTCATTAAACATATAAATTGTCTATTTAAGATGTATTGTTGTCAAAACATGAATATGTACTGCTGTTGGACTGATGATAGTTTATTACACTGCTAAATGTACAGTAGCAGAGCTGAAAACTCCTAAAGCTAAATGCTGCTGCAGTTTATGACTTTATTCAGTTTTATGATAGTTTTACATTTACAGTGACATTAATCTGTGCCTGTGACACACGAGCTTACAGTGTGCCAGCCACAATGAAATGTGTAAAGGGGGAGTGTTTACATTCATTTAAGGTTTATAGCACTTGACATTTACTTTGTGATAATTCCCAATACGACTTTTATTGGCATTTTGCAGTGTTTGTGATGGGTCCCCCCCCACCATGATTTATTATCACCGACTTGAAAGCAGCACAGTGTTTTGCTGAGAAATCCCATGAAATAATATTGTGCTATTGAACCTACAAAGTGTGCTACACTGTCTTGTTTGGTATGTACAGTGCTCTGAAGAGTACTAGAGTAGTACTCTTGAGATTGCATACATCATTTCTGATCAATCTATCTTTGTTAGTTGGCTATGTACCACAGGCTTTTAAGGTGGCAGTAATTAAACCATTACTTAAAAAGCCATCACTTGACCCAGCTATCTTAGCTAATTATAGGCCAATCTCCAACCTTCCTTTTCTCTCAAAAATTCTTGAAAGGGTAGTTGTAAAACAGCTAACTGATCATCTGCAGAGGAATGGTCTATTTGAAGAGTTTCAGTCAGGTTTTAGAATTCATCATAGTACAGAAACAGCATTAGTGAAGGTTACAAATTATCTTCTTATGGCCTCGGACAGTGGACTCATCTCTGTGCTTGTTCTGTTAGACCTCAGTGCTGCTTTTGATACTGTTGATCATAAAATTTTATTACAGAGATTAGAGCATGCCATAGGTATTAAAGGCACTGCGCTGCGGTGGTTTGAATCATATTTGTCTAATAGATTACAGTTTGTTCATGTAAATGGGGAATCTTCTTCACAGACTAAAGTTAATTATGGAGTTCCACAAGGTTCTGTGCTAGGACCAATTTTATTCACTTTATACATGCTTCCCTTAGGCAGTATTATTAGACGGTATTGCTTAAATTTTCATTGTTACGCAGATGATACCCAGCTTTATCTATCCATGAAGCCAGAGGACACACACCAATTAGCTAAACTGCAGGATTGTCTTACAGACATAAAGACATGGATGACCTCTAATTTCCTGCTTTTAAACTCAGATAAAACTGAAGTACTTGGCCCCACAAATCTTAGAAACATGGTGTCTAACCAGATCCTTACTCTGGATGGCATTACCCTGACCTCTAGTAATACTGTGAGAAATCTTGGAGTCATTTTTGATCAGGATATGTCATTCAAAGCGCATATTAAACAAATATGTAGGACTGCTTTTTTGCATTTACGCAATATCTCTAAAATCAGAAAGGTCTTGTCTCAGAGTGATGCTGAAAAACTAATTCATGCATTTATTTCCTCTAGGCTGGACTATTGTAATTCATTATTATCAGGTTGTCCTAAAAGTTCCCTAAAAAGCCTTCAGTTAATTCAAAATGCTGCAGCTAGAGTACTGACGGGGACTAGCAGGAGAGAGCATATCTCACCCATATTGGCCTCTCTTCATTGGCTTCCTGTTAATTCTAGAATAGAATTTAAAATTCTTCTTCTTACTTATAAGATTTTGAATAATCAGGTCCCATCTTATCTTAGGGACCTCATAGTACCATATCACCCCATTAGAGCGCTTCGCTCTCAGACTGCAGGCTTACTTGTAGTTCCTAGGGTTTGTAAGAGTAGAATGGGAGGCAGAGCCTTCAGCTTTCAGGCTCCTCTCCTGTGGAACCAGCTCCCAATTCAGATCAGGGAGACAGACACCCTCTCTACTTTTAAGATTAGGCTTAAAACTTTCCTTTTTGCTAAAGCTTATAGTTAGGGCTGGATCAGGTGACCCTGAACCATCCCTTAGTTATGCTGCTATAGACGTAGACTGCTGGGGGGTTCCCAATGATGCACTGTTTCTTTCTCTTTTTGCTCTGTATGCACCACTCTGCATTTAATCATTAGTGATCGATCTCTGCTCCCCTCCATAGCATGTCTTTTTCCCGGTTTTTTCCCTCAGCCCCCAACCAGTCCCAGCAGAAGACTGCCCTCCCTGAGCCTGGTTCTGCTGGAGGTTTCTTCCTGTTAAAAGGGAGTTTTTCCTTCCCACTGTAGCCAAGTGCTTGCTCACAGGGGGTCGTTTTGACCGTTGGGGTTTTACATAATTGTTGTATGGCCTTGCCTTACAATATAAAGCGCCTTGGGGCAACTGTTTGTTGTGATTTGGCGCTATATAAAAAAAAAATTGATTGATTGATTGATCATGTAATAGCAGTACCCGATGCTAAATTATCTCTGCAACACTAGCTGGATGCTTTTATATTTATTAGACACCATCCGATAATAGAGTATGTGGCCACTGCCAACAAACTACAAGGGCCATTCCTTGGTAAGAATTATATTGACCAACATCATTGCTTTGTCCCCCTGTCAACAGAAGAGACACAGCAGAATTCTTGAGGCATTGTTAGGCAAGAATATTAAAGAAAAACATCAATACAAAACCATTTTGCGATGTTAAAGGATTTAAAGTGTAAAATAAAATATTTTGAGGGACATTGTGGACATTACCTCCAAAATGTTAGCAATTTTGCTGTGACATTCCATAGTTCACAGTGCTTCAGTTTTACCACATTTTGTTATGTTACTCCAAAATGGAGTAAATTCATTTTTTTATGATAACACCATTTTTTATGATAACACTATGTTCAGCTAACAGGCTAACCTCAGTTAGTTAGTTTGGGGGCTGAGCAGTGGTTTTCAAAATGGTTTTGCTTCAGTGTGGGCATTAAAAATTATTCCCTCAGTAATCATGGATTAACTGGACTAACTAATGGATTAACATTGTCAAAATACCAATTGCAGTTAAAAATGCTACCACCATTAGCATACAAAATGACATCACACGATAATTTCACTCAACAAATACTGGCACATGCTTATCTTTGATGAGTCATTCAGAGAATGAAAGACACACTACAAGCCATATTAACACATATATTTTTAAAAGGTATAGTTTGGGCTATCTATGATTAAATGTTATGGAGTTATGGGGTAAAAGCAGCAAGAATGGTGATAAAGGTCAATTTCAGTTTGTACAGGGGTCAAAATTAAAAGTTCCTTAAATTTTGTTAAAAAGTGATGCAAATCATTAGTTGAATTAATAGAGTTTTAAAAAGGAATAGTTCGTGCCATGTGTCATGTTTAGTTATCATGTTATGGGGTAACATATGCCGCATGGCATTTAATCCAATGGATGTCAACATTGTTTGAAATTTCCTTTGGAGACCAAACATTCAGCACAGTCAAAACTATTCCATTTGTTAATCCTATTAGATCAACCAATAATTTGCACATTTTTTTTTTTTTTTTTTTTTGCCAAAATTTAAGCAACTTTAAGTTTTGAACCCTGTATAAGCTGAAATCAAATTGCTATTTTTACCCCATAACTCCATAACATTTTGTCATATATGGTCCAAACTATAGCTTTTTTGGAATCTTTATGTTCACAAAAATAATGTGGTAGTTTTCAGCATGATTGAGCATTTTTAAATTTTGTCTTCTGTGTAACCCTTCAATGACCCCTGCCGAGCTATTGATACCACCCTGGGATGGCTATCATACATTTTTGGGTAGGCCATGGTACACTAAGGCTGGATTGTAAGTGTTGTTTAGTCCCCTTAAGTGGTACCAATTAGCTCCAAATTGATGACTTGTTCACAGTCTATAACCTGGTCCTCATGTACTTACATAGCTTTGCTGTCATAAAAATTAAGACATTTTTCAATTACTTCTCTATAACAACTTGGCGTTAGCGTTAAACACAATTAACTGCAGCAATGGTTAAAATTGGATGAAACAGTTAAGCCTCCAGGAACTAGAATAATGCCTTAATTAGGCTCTTCTGAGATCCAGATTTCACTAATTAACCAGGGAGAAAATGGGTGACTTCTTTACAGAAGTCAGAGCAAACACTTCTCTGTGTAATGATGAGACTTTTCTCCCTTCCTGCAGGAAGGTACTCTGACTCCCTGCTCACGCTCACGAGTACCATGCCTTATGCCCTGTAACTGCTGGGATAGGCTCCAGCTAACCCCCGCACCCCGTGATGCTTAATTGGAGTAAGTGGGTATAGAAAATGGATGGATGTGTGTTCTTAAATGTGTCACAAAGCAATAATATAGAGTGGTATTGAAAAGTTTGGGCAGCCCTGATGATTTCCATGATTTTCCTTTATAAGTCATTGATTGTTTGGATCAGGAATGTGAGTTAAATATATCATATAGCAGACAAACAGTGATATTTGAGAAGTGACATGAATTTTATAGGATTTACAGAAAGTGTGCAATAATTCTTTAAACAAAATTAGGCAGGTGCATAAATTTGGGCACCCCAACAGAAAAAAATACATCAATATTTAGTAGATCCTCCTTTTGCAGAAATAACAGCCTCTAAACATTTCCTATAGCTTCCACTGAGAGTCTGGATTCTGGTTGAAGGTATTTTGGACCATTCTTCTTTACAATACATCTCAGGTTTGTTGGTTTCCGAGCATGGACAGCCTGCTTAAAATCACACCACAGATTTTTAATAATATTCAGGTCTGGGGACTGAGATGGCCATTCCAGAACGTTGTATTTGTTCCTCTGCATGAATGCCTTAGTAGATTTTGAGCGGTGTTTAGGGTCGTTGTCTTGTTGAAAGATCCAGCAACTTCAACTTTGTCACTGATTCATGAACATTGTTCTCAAGAATCTGCTGATATTGACTGGAATCCATGTGACCCTCAACTGATTCCGAGTACCTGCACTGGCCACACAGCCCCACAGCATGGTGGAACCACCTCCAAATTTTACTGTAGGTAGCAAGCATTTTTCTTGGAATGCTGTGTTCTTTTTAAGCCACGCATACTGCCCCATGTTATGTCCAAATAACACAATCTTAGTTTCATCAGTCCACAGCGCCTTATTCCAAAATTAAGCTGGCTTGTCCAAATGTGCTTTAGCATACCTCAAGCAACTCTGTTTGTGGCGTGTACACAGAAAAGGCTTCCAATGCATTGCAGCATCATACAGCATCTCTTTATGCAAAGTACGCTGTATAGTTGAATGATCCACAGCGACACTATCTGCAGCAAGATCATGAAAATTCAGTAAAGTATATGTTATATATTATATTCCAATTCTAAAGTGGAACTATGCTAGTATACTAAGGTATATCTAAATATCTAAAAAGGAAGAGTAAAATAGGAGAGTAGAAAAGAGTAGAGTGGAGCCACTTAGGTGCCTGGTCTTGAGAACCAGGGATGGTAGGTTGAAAAGCTTTTTTATCCCATGGGAACTCTCCCTACCACCAAAGTGGCTCAAGAAAAAATTTATATTAAAAAAATACGCATTTGGAGCAGGTCTGTGGGTTGACTATAACTGTTTTCACCATCCTTCGCTTCAGCTTATCTAAGATTTTGCTTGGGCCCTCACTTTGGGCCTTAACTAGTGCTATGCCTGCAGTCTTCCATTTCCTCACTATGTTCCTCACAGTGGAAACTGACAGCTGAAATCTCTGAGATGGCTTTTTGAATCCTTCCCCTAAACCATGATGCTGAACAATCTTTGTTTTCAGGTCATTTGAGAGGTGTTTAGAGGCTCCCATGTTCCACTCATTAGAAGAGATGCTAAGGGGAGAAATGTTTGTAAATGGCCACCTTAAATATCCTTTCTCATAATTGGTTTCACCTGTGTAAGGAGGTCAAGGGTAAATGAGCTTACCAAACCAATTTTGTGTTCCAATAATTAGTGCTAAATGTATTCAAATCAATAAAATGACAAGGGTGCCCAAATTTATGCACCTGCCTGATTTTGTTTAAATAATTACTAGAGACTTAATTTCACTTCTCAAATATCAGTGTGTTTGCTATATGATATATTTAACTGAAATTTCTGATCAATCAATCAATCAATCAATCAATCAATCAATTTTTTTTTTTTATATAGCGCCAAATCACAACAAACAGTTGCCCCAAGGCACTTTATATTGTAAGGCAAGGCCATACAATAATTATGTAAAACCCCAACGGTCAAAACGACCCCCTGTGAGCAAGCACTTGGCTACAGTGGGAAGGAAAAACTCCCTTTTAACAGGAAGAAACCTCCAGCAGAACCAGGCTCAGGGAGGGGCAGTCTTCTGCTGGGACTGGTTGGGGCTGAGGGAGAGAACAAGGAAAAAGACATGCTGTGGAGGGGAGCAGAGATCGATCACTAATGATTAAATGCAGAGTGGTGCATACAGAGCAAAAAGAGAAAGAAACAGTCAGTGCATCATGGGAACCCCCCAGCAGTCTACGTCTATAGCAGCATAACTAAGGGATGGTTCAGGGTCACCTGATCCAGCCCTAACTATAAGCTTTAGCAAAAAGGAAAGTTTTAAGCCTAATCTTAAAAGTAGAGAGGGTGTCTGTCTCCCTGATCTGAATTGGGAGCTGGTTCCAGAGGAGAGGAGCCTGAAAGCTGAAGGCTCTGCCTCCCATTCTACTCTTACAAACCCTAGGAACTACAAGTAAGCCTGCAGTCTGAGAGCGAAGCGCTCTATTGGGGTGATATGGTACTACGAGGTCCCTAAGATAAGATGGGACCTGATTATTCAAAACCTTATAAGTAAGAAGAAGAATTTTAAATTCTATTCTAGAATTAACAGGAAGCCAATGAAGAGAGGCCAATATGGGTGAGATATGCTCTCTCCTTCTAGTCCCCATCAGTACTCTAGCTGCAGCATTTTGAATTAACTGAAGGCTTTTTAGGGAACTTTTAGGACAACCTGATAATAATGAATTACAATAGTCCAGCCTAGAGGAAATAAATGCATGAATTAGTTTTTCAGCATCACTCTGAGACAAGACCTTTCTGATTTTAGAGATATTGCGTAAATGCAAAAAAGCAGTCCTACATATTTGTTTAATATGCGCTTTGAATGACATATCCTGATCAAAAATGACTCCAAGATTTCTCACAGTATTACTAGAGGTCAGGGTAATGCCATCCAGAGTAAGGATCTGGTTAGACACCATGTTTCTAAGATTTGTGGGGCCAAGTACAATAACTTCAGTTTTATCTGAGTTTAAAAGCAGGAAATTAGAGGTCATCCATGTCTTTATGTCTGTAAGACAATCCTGCAGTTTAGCTAATTGGTGTGTGTCCTCTGGCTTCATGGATAGATAAAGCTGGGTATCATCTGCGTAACAATGAAAATTTAAGCAATACCGTCTAATAATACTGCCTAAGGGAAGCATGTATAAAGTGAATAAAATTGGTCCTAGCACAGAACCTTGTGGAACTCCATAATTAACTTTAGTCTGTGAAGAAGATTCCCCATTTACATGAACAAATTGTAATCTATTAGACAAATATGATTCAAACCACCGCAGCGCAGTGCCTTTAATACCTATGGCATGCTCTAATCTCTGTAATAAAATTTTATGGTCAACAGTATCAAAAGCAGCACTGAGGTCTAACAGAACAAGCACAGAGATGAGTCCACTGTCCGAGGCCATAAGAAGATCATTTGTAACCTTCACTAATGCTGTTTCTGTACTATGATGAATTCTAAAACCTGACTGAAACTCTTCAAATAGACTATTCCTCTGCAGATGATCAGTTAGCTGTTTTACAACTACCCTTTCAAGAATTTTTGAGAGAAAAGGAAGGTTGGAGATTGGCCTATAATTAGCTAAGATAGCTGGGTCAAGTGATGGCTTTTTAAGTAATGGTTTAATTACTGCCACCTTAAAAGCCTGTGGTACATAGCCAACTAACAAAGATAGATTGATCATATTTAAGATCGAAGCATTAAATAATGGTAGGGCTTCCTTGAGCAGCCTGGTAGGAATGGGGTCTAATAAACATGTTGATGGTTTGGATGAAGTAACTAATGAAAATAACTCAGACAGAACAATCGGAGAGAAAGTCTAACCAAATACCGGCATCACTGAAAGCAGCCAAAGATAACGATACGTCTTTGGGATGGTTATGAGTAATTTTTTCTCTAATAGTTAAAATTTTGTTAGCAAAGAAAGTCATGAAGTCATTACTAGTTAAAGTTAATGGAATACTCAGCTCAATAGAGCTCTGACTCTTTGTCAGCCTGGCTACAGTGCTGAAAAGAAACCTGGGGTTGTTCATTTACTTTTTGAGCAAAGCCAATAGAGTCTAATAATAGATTAAATGCAGTGTTAAGGCTGTCATTCTCAGCATCTGTGTGGATGTTAAAATCGCCCACTATAATTATCTTATCTGAGCTAAGCACTAAGTCAGACAAAAGGTCTGAAAATTCACAGAGAAACTCACAGTAACAACCAGGTGGACAATAGATAATAACAAATAAAACTGGTTTTTGGGACTTCCAATTTTGATGGACAAGACTAAGAGTCAAGCTTTCAAATGAATTAAAGCTCTGTCTGGGTTTTTGATTAATTAATAAGCTGGAATGGAAGATTGCTGCTAATCCTCCGCCTCGGCCCGTGCTACGAGCATTCTGACAGTTAGTGTGACTCAGGGGTGTTGACTCATTTAAACTAACATATTCATCCTGCTGTAACCAGGTTTCTGTAAGGCAGAATAAATCAATATGTTGATCAATTATTATATCATTTACCAACAGGGACTTAGAAGAGAGAGACCTAATGTTTAATAGACCACATTTAACTGTTTTAGTCTGTGGTGCAGTTGAAGGTGCTATATTATTTTTTCTTTTTGAATTTTTATGCTTAAATAGATTTTTGCTGGTTATTGGAAGTCTGGGAGCAGGCACCGTCTCTACGGGGATGGGGTAATGAGGGGATGGCAGGGGGAGAGAAGCTGCAGAGAGGTGTGTAAGACTACAACTCTGCTTCCTTGTCCCAACCCTGGATAGTCACGGTTTGGAGGATTTAAGAAAATTGGCCAGATTTCTAGAAATGAGAGCTGCTCCATCCAAAGTGGGATGGATGCCGTCTCTCCTAACAAGACCAGGTTTTCCCCAGAAGCTTTGCCAATTATCTATGAAGCCCACCTCATTTTTTGGACACCACTCAGACAGCCAGCAATTCAAGGAGAACATGCGGCTAAACATGTCACTCCCGGTCTGATTGGGGAGGGGCCCAGAGAAAACTACAGAGTCCGACATTGTTTTTGCAAAGTTACACACCGATTTAATGTTAATTTTAGTGACCTCCGATTGGCGTAACCGGGTGTCATTACTGTCGACGTGAATTACAATCTTACTAAATTTACGCTTAGCCTTAGCCAGCAGTTTCAAATTTCCTTCAATGTCGCCTGCTCTGGCCCCCGGAAGACAATTGACTATGGTTGCTGGTGTCGCTAACTTCACATTTCGCAAAACAGAGTCGCCAATAACCAGAGTTTGATCCTCGGCGGGTGTGTCGCCGAGTGGGGAAAAACGGTTAGAGATGTGAACGGGTTGGCGGTGTACACGGGGCTTCTGTTTAGAACTACGCTTCCTCCTCACAGTCACCCAGTCAGCCTGCTTTCCCGGCTGCTCGAGATCTGCCAGGGGGTAACTAATGGCGGCTAAGCTACCTTGGTCCGCACCGACTACAGGGGCCTGGCTAGCTGTAGAATTTTCCACGGTGTGGAGCCGAGTCTCCAATTCGCCCAGCCTGGCCTCCAAAGCTACGAATAAGCTACACTTATTACAAGTACCGTTACTGCTAAAGGAGGCCGAGGAATAACTAAACATTTCACACCCAGAGCAGAAAAGTGCGGGAGAGACAGGAGAAGCCGCCATGCTAAATCGGCTAAGAGCTAGTAGCTATGCTAAGCTAGCAGATTCCTAAAAACACGCAAAGTGAATAATGTGTAAATAATTTAGAGGTGATTCAGCAGAGGGAGTGCTTTAGTCAAGGCACGTAAAGATTATACTGGGAAACAAATCGTAATCTAGATAACTAGATCAATCTAACTGCGCAGATTAAACAGCTAACAGATACAGAAAAACACCGCTGTGCTCCGGAACAGGAAGTGATACAATACCGCAGTGAGAGCCAACCACCAGTAGGATGGTTGGCCTGGTAGGATGATCCAGGCACCCAATGATTTATAAAGGAAAATCATGAAAATTATCAGGGGTGCCCAAACCTTTGCATACAACTTTACTGATGGAGTCTGAAATCCAGTTTGTCTTTACTGCGGAGTCAAGACAAAAATACTGAAAGGGATTAAATGTTGAAGTGTGTGGCTGCTGCTCACACAGTCAGTGGTGGTGGAATTTCCATCATCCTTTTGCTGAAAACAATGGAAGAGTCTTTGCCTGATGCATACCATGTGAATACAGCATCAGACGTGCTTTTTTTCAAGAAATTGTCAATTTCATATTCTCAGAAAATAGAACTGCCTGAATTAAGTATCGAGCTGTAAAAATTCTGTTGAGTAAGGCAGAAGTAAATCGAGAATATAGGTTTCCCCAAACAGACATCATGCACCTCCTATCAGGTGCATTTTTATTTATTTATTTTTTTTTTTATTTTTACTGCCCTTTGAACCCACTAGAGGGACTTCAGAAGAGCCTAATCATGCCACAGGGAAACCTGGTCATTTCTGCTTGGTTTATTGGTTCTCACGTCTTGCTGTTTAATAAGAATTTCCAGACAGTAGCTGAGCTCCTTTTGCATGAGGTGGATCTGTACCTTATAACAGTACTGCAGCACTTCATTATGATTGATCAGTGTACAGAGAGGAGCAGCTGTCTTTTTTGTGCTCGTGGAACTACCACGGGTGCTGTAGGCACGTGTAAAATAAAAGACATTTACTGCACTGTCTTAAAGCTCCATTTCACTGGAGCATGCCTAGTAAAACATGCAGCCATATAATTGCTATGGGTCTGCAGAGTGTCTTTAGATTGCAGGTTCTGTGAGAGAAGAGTATGACGTGCCTGCAATTTTCAAGGTGCCAAATGGGTGGAATGTTGTTTTATTGTCATTTAATTAAGGAAAAGTAATCTCATTGCCAAGAAACTAAATTTGTATAGTTACCATTTTAAGTTCTGAAAGTGCTTTAAATGGTTGTTAATGACACATAACTCTGTCTTATGTCACCGACACCTAAAGGGAGCTGCACGCATCCCACCTTAACTACATATGTTGGAAAGAAAAATGTAATATTCGTGTCCAGTTATTTTAAGCTAAATACCTGAGTAGTCTCACTCAATTCTGCAGCTGTGGATGTTTTAAAGATGAAATTATCTCTATAACAGTGCATTATCTTATGCAGAATAGAGGACATATACACCCACCGGCCACTTTATGAGGCACACCGTTTGTTGACTTGGAAAATCAGCCAATCACATAGCAGCAACTCTGCATTTAGGCACCTAGATGTGGTGAAGATGATATGCTGAGGTTCAAACTGAGCACTAGAATGGAGAAGAAAGGGGATTTATGTGACTTTAAACATGGCATGATTGTTGGTACCAGATGGGTAGATCTGGGTATTTCAGAAATTGCTGATCTACCAAGATTTTCATGCACAACTATCTATAGGGTTTACAGAGAATGGTCCAAAAAAGACAAGATATCCAGTGAGTGGCAGCTGTGTGGACAAAAATGCCTTGTTGATGTCAGAGGTCAGAGGGGAATGGGCAGACCAGTTGAACTGGGTGACTGCGTGATACTATGTCAATATGAACCAACGTCTCTGAGGAATATTTCCAACACCTTGTTGTATCTATGCCTTAAAAAATTAAGGCAGTCCTGAAGGCAGTAGGGGGTCCAATAGCTTGTCTTTGTGGTATATTCAATTGAATATAGGTTGAAGAGGATTTGCAAATCATTGTATTGTCTTTTTATTTACATTTCACACAACGTCCCAACTTCATTGGAATTGGGCTTGTAATTGAGGTGAGTCTAGAACACCTCGCTGCAGCTGGCGTGACAGCAGTGGACAATCAAACAGTCTGTTTGATTGTGCCCACGCCATTTTCAGCATAGTCACCAATCAGAACATTGTTCACTCTACAAACTGAAACTTTTTAAAAACTCACTTCTTTTAAGTAGTGTGTTTGACTGCATAGGGAAGTGGGTGGATTACTGTGTGATACTTTAGAAGATAAGCCATAACGTATCAATTTAAAAATATTATTACCAGACTTTTGATGGCTCTTTAATAGGCAGGATGCTGACTCAAATTATGTCTCTATATTTTTTATTTATTTATTTATTTAATCCTTTATTTAGACAAGAAAATCTCTTGAGACTCAATGCCTCATTTACAAGAGAGACCTGTTTTTATATTCGGACATTCACCACTTTTAGTCGTATATTACAATTCAAGACAGATAATGAATATGTGTGCATACACTGTAAAAATGAAAACTTGAAATTGTCCACTTTGGTGTGATTAGGTAAAAAATAAATAAATATTACCCATGTATGTAATGTTTTTTTACTTCAACAAAACATGTTCAGTTTTGAATGAAAACTTGGGCTGACTGCAGTATTGTCAAAGTACATTTTTACACATTGATTTGCAGGGTTTATACACCATATTAGTTTTCCTGCATGTGGCCGCCCTCGTAATATGGTTTTCAGTGGCTTTGGCAATGAATACATAGATGCCTCCACAGAACCAAAACACAAGCAAGCAGAACGGCTGCCGAGAAGCCAGCCAGCCTGAGTTTGTGGTCCTTTCTCCAGTCACATAGACTTGTTCTCAATATGAAATGAATTTATGGGTCTCGTGAACCGAGAAGACACGGCACAGAAGGCAGTCGGACACATATACAGACTCACAGGCTGAGAAGTAGGAGTAATCAAAAAGGAATTTATCTTAAAAGCAGGCAGGTGTTCGGTACACAGTTTGACAGTTAGTAATGTGGAAGTGGCAGAAAAGTGTGAGGCAGAGGCGAAGTCCAAACAATGAGCAAAGTTCAATAACACTGACAGACAAAGTACAAGGGACTGAGTACAAGGGACACAATTGAAGTCCAAAAATGTAGCGAGATCATACACGGCTGAATACAGGAACAAGGCTGGAACGAGGGCTGTGGCATAAGGCAATAGGCACAACGAACTAGCAGTGAGATACACGACACATGAGGCATAAATACACAGAGGGTAATCAGGGCCTAATGTAAAACAGATATGGAGAACATTCAGGAAGAGGGCGTGGTCGGACAAAGACGAGGGAAGACAGGAGACAAGAGAGTGACAGGTGGGTGTGGCAAACAACAGCAGTGTAAAAAAAAGAATAAGTGAGAGTAACCCCACCCAAAACCCACAATGATAAAAATAAAATAAATAAAACAAAGGTGATCAAAAACCAAGGGCCAAATAAAATACCAACATGAAAAGAGCAAAGAATCCAACTAGGAAATAAATGAAAGAACTGAAAAGAGATCAACTACAACAGAACTCACCATGTGGCAAAAGCATATCAAACAGATAATTCAACCAGTGACTACAGTGTAATAAACAGGAAATCAAAGACTGAGGCCTGTCATGCCTGAGGCTTTAATCCTTATTTTGCCTCTTTCTTTAGTTCATCTCCTTCCGCCCCAGCTTTGTTTTGTTAGTTAGTTGTTTTCATCATGTGTTTATCCTATGTTCCATTTTGTTTTGCCACTTTGTGTCTTTGTTACTTCTATACTGTGGCCATGGTTCCATTCTAGTTTCGTTCTGTCAGTTGTGTTTTCATTTATTGTTCATTAGTTTCTCACTTGTTTATTTTGCTGTTTTCTTTTGTGTTAGCAGTTATGAGCAGTTATGCTTAAGTATCGGGTTTTGTTTTCTGTTAATTATTAGTCTTTGTTTTGTCATCTGTTGGCATAATTCAGTCATAAGTCAGGTCAAGTCTTGTTTTGTCTTTTGTTTATTTTATTATTTATTCTCTGATTAATTCTCATGTTCATGCTCTATCCTGGTTCCTGTTCATAGTTGTATTATAGTCTGTCTGATCTCTGTTCTCAGTTCTTACATCATCCCATCTTATTATGTTCACTCCATGCCCTGCACCTGCCATCATCTCTCTCTCTCTTTTATGCTGTCTGCTTTGTGTTTGCCTTCACTCTTGCTCTTGCAGCAGCTCACGTGTCTTTGTCTATTACATCACTCCACTTTGCGTTCTCTCTTCCTCACTGTCTTGTCCCATCCATACCTTTGTCCACCAGCCACGCCCCCTTTCTAGATCTTTCTCCTCATGTGAACTTTGTTAACACCTGCTTATTTAATCTCCTCTCAGCCACCACACCTTTGCCAGATTGTTGTCTCTGTACACTTTCCATCCTTCGATCACAGTCCTGAGTTTGCCAAGCTGTGTTCTGATTTCTGCTCTGCTCTCCTCGACTATGCCTCTTGCCTCTTCCCGGATGTTCGTGTTTGCTCGTGCCACAGAACCCTGCTTGTCCATGACTACGTCTCAGCCTAACTCTGCTTGTACCTCTGCCTCGCTGACTGATCACATGTGTACCGTACCAGAGCCTGGAATAAAGACCACAATTTCATCCACTCCTAAGCCTATACTGGGAGTCTGTATTGCACGTCCAGCCGCCCCTGGTGCCGGGCCGCTGCTCGCCCTGACAGGGCCAAACAGTAGATCAACTAGCAATGGGTTATTTGTTGTTTTAACTCATATTATGTTTTTAAGTGAACTTTCAGATTTTAGATTAGGATTATTTTCTTTAACTTTATCTTTCATTTCATTTCCTTTGACTCTTAATGGTTTTTATATAATGCTGTTGAGTTTGTCACATTGTTTGGTGCTGTTATCAAACTAATATTTTTCTTATAGTTTAGCTTTTATGCATTTTTTTACTGTAACATTTAAAATATTTGTTTCTTTTTATCATTATCGGATTTGTCTGCACAAGACAAAAAAATAAAAAAAACATCCACAAAAAGTGGATGTGGCAGATTATGCAGGTAGGCACTTGAAACATTCTTTCACAAAGCAATGATGGCCATATTCCACTGGAATCAAGGGAGCTTGGAAAACTGCACATTCCAGTACCTGCATGGTTTGAGGTGCAGAGGTCTGCAAGTGGCCAGATCTAAGAGGTTTTATTCTGGGTGCCCCAGTGGTCAATGTACTGAGGAAGTGATAATTGTGGTAAACTGACTCCTTCAAATGATGTAAGATGTCACTTCTGTCAATGAGTGTATTAAGAGACTCAAACTCAAGCATGCTCTGGGTGTTTTATCTGTCATCCCACTCTGAACTTTGGCAGCAATAAGTGATGCCTTGTTGACAAAGACCTTTTGTTTGCAGCTTCACTTGGTAATTGATGATTGCACCTGGAGTGAGGTCTTTTTTTTATCTAATATGGATATAACCAACGAAAGTGTGTCCACAAAGCAGCGCTTCAAATTTCCCACATTCTGTTATGTTGTAGCCTTACTCCAAAATGGAGTAAATTCATTTTTTCCCTTCAAAATTCTACTCACATAATGACAACATGAAAATGTTTTGTTTTTCAAAATTTATAAAAAAAAAAAAAAAAAAAAAAAAACAATAACTAAGAAATCACATATACCTAAGTATTCACACCATTTGTCAATACTTTTTTGATGCACCTTTGGCAGCAATTACAGCCTCAAGTCTTCTTGAATATGATGCCACAGACTTGGTGCACCTATCTTTAGGCAGTTTTGTCCATTCCTCTTTGCAGCACCTCTCAAGCTCCATCAGGTTGGATGTGGAGCATCTGTGCACAGCCATTTTCAGATCTCTCCAGAGATGTTCAATTGGATTGAGGTCTGGGCTCTGGCTGGGCAACTCAACGACATTCACAGAGTTGTCCAGAAGCCACTCCTTTGACATCTTGCCTGTGTGCCCCTGGTCGTTGTCCTGCTTAAAGATGAACTGTTGCCCATGTCTGAGGTCAAGAGCACTCTGGAGCAGGTTTTCATCCAGGATGTCTCTGTACATTTCTGCATTCATCTTTTCCTCAATCCTGATTAGTCTCCCAGTTTCTGCCACTGAAAAACATCCCCACAGCATGATGCTGCCACCACCAGGCTTCACTGTATGGATGGTGAGTGGTTTCCTCCAAACATGATGCCTGGCATTCACACCAAAGAGTTCAGTCTTTGTCACATCAAACTGAATTTTGTTTCTATCTGAGAGGAGAGTCCTTCAGGGGCTTTTTGGCAAACTCCAGGTGTGCTGCCATGTGCCTTTTATTAAGTAGTGGCTCTACCATACAGACCTGATTGGGGGATTGCTGCAGAGATGGTTGTCTTTCTGAAAGGTTCTCCACTCTCCACAGAGAAATGCTGGAGCTCTGACAGAGTGACCATCAGGTTCTTGGTCAGCTCCATGACTAAGGCCCTTCTCCCCTGATCACTCAGCATAGATGGGCGACCGGCTCTAGAAAGAGTCCTGGTGGATCCAAACTTCTTCCCTTTATGGATGATGGAGGCCACTGTGCTCATTGGGACCTTCAAAGCAGCAGAAATGTTTCTGTACCCTTCTCCAGATTTGGGCCTCAAGACAATCCTGTGTCAGAGATCTACAGACAATTCCTTTGATTCATGCTTGGTTTGTGCTCTTACATGCACTGTCAACTGTGGGACCTTAGATGTAGACATGTATGTGCATTTCCAAGTCATGTCCATCCATCCATCCATCCATCCATCCATCCATCCATTTTCTTCCACTTTATCCGGAGTCAGGTCATGGGGGCAGCAGCTCAAGCAAAGCTGCCCAGACCTCCCGATCCACACACACCTCCCCCAGCTCCTCCGGGGGAACCCCAAGGCGTTCCCAAGCCAGCCAAGAGACATTGTCCCTCCAGCGTGTCCTGGGTCTTCCATGGGGCCTCCTCCCAATAAGACGTGCCCGGAACACCTCTCCAGGGAGGCGTCCAGGGGGCATCCGGCAAAGATGCCCGAGCCACCTCAGCTGGCTCCTTTCGACATGGAGGAGCAGTGGCTCGACTCCGAGCTCCTCACCCTATCTCTAAGGGAGCGCCCAGCCACCATGCGGAGGAAACTCCGATACAGTGACCGCATCACTGCAGACGCTGCACCGATCCATCTGTCGATCTCACGCTTGTGAACAAGACCCCGGGATACATAAACTCCTTCACTTGAGAGGAGGACACCACACCGACCTGAAGAGGGCAAGGCACCTTTTTCCGGTCAAGAACCATGGCGGGCACTTCACACTCAGCTGCAAACCTCCCCAGTGCATGCTGAAGGTCCTGATTTGACCTCATCTCTGCTGTTTGTCCGCAAACAGCAGAGATGAGATTCTGTGGTTCCCAAACCAGACTCCTTCTACACTTTGGCTGCACCTAGAAATTCTGTCCATAAAGGTAATGAACAGAACCGGTGACAAAGGGCAGCCCTGACGGAGGCCAATGTGCACTGGAAACAGGTTTGACTTATTACCGGCAATGCAAACCAAGCTCCTGCTGCAGTCGTACAGGGACCGCATAGCCCTTAGCAAAGGACCCCGGACCCTGTACTCCCGAAGCACTCCGGGACTCTGGTACTCCCCCAAGGGACACGGTCGAATGCCTTCTCTAGATCCACAAAGCACATGTCGACTGGTTGGGTGAACTCCCATGATCCATCGAGCACCCGATGGAGGGTGTAGAGCTGGTCCAGTGTGCTGCAACCAGGACAAAAACCACACTGCTCCTCCTGAATCCGAGATTCGACTATCGGTCGAATTCTCCTCTCCAGTACTCTGGAATAGACCTTACTGGGGAGGCTGAGTAGTGTGATCCCCCTATAGCTGGAACACATCCTCCGGTCCCCCTTCTTAAACAGAGGGACCACCACCCCCAGTCTGCCAATCCAGAGGCACTGCCCCCGACCACCACGCAATGTTGCAGAGGTGTATCAACCAAGACAGTCCCACAATATCCAGAGACTTAAGGTACTCATGACAGATTTCATCCACCCCAGGAGCCTTGCCACTGAGGAGCTTTCTGACCACCTTGGTGACTTCGGCCTGGGTGATGGATGAGTTTTCCTCTGAGTCCCCAGTCTCTGCTTCCTTTTTGGAAGACATGACGATGGGATTGAGGAGCTCCTCAAAGTATTCCTTCCACCACCCGACAACATCCCCAGTCAGGGTCAACAGCTCCCCACCCGTACTGTAGACAGTGCCAGTGGAGAGCTGCTTCTGCCTCCTGAGGCGTTGGACGGTTTGCCAGAATTTCTTCAAGGTCGACCGATAGTCCTCCTCCATGGCCTCCCCGAATTCCTCCCAGACCTGAGTTTTTGCATCTGCAACCACACGGGCTGCAGCACACTTGGCCTGCCGGTACCTGTCTGCTGCCTCTGGGGTCCCACTTACCAACAAATACAAGTAGGACTCCTTCTTCAGCTTGATGGCATCCCTTACTTCCGGCGTCTACCACTGGGTTCAGGAATTGCTGCCGCAGCAGGCACCAGAGACCTTGCAACGACAGCTATGAGTGGCTGCATCGACAACGGAGGTGGAGAACATGGTCTACTTGGACTCTATGTCTCCAACCTCCCCCGGGATCTGGGAGAAGCTCTCCCTGAGGTGGGAGTTGAAGACCTCGCTGACACAGGGTTCTGCCAGTTGTTCCCAGCAGACCCTCATGATACATTTGGGCCTGCCAGGTCTGACCGGCTTCCTCCCCTCCGAGCAAATCCAACTCACCACCAGGTTGTGATTGGTCGACAGCTCAGCCCCTCTCTTCACCTGAGTGTCCGACACACATGGCCGAAGGTCAGATGATACAACTACAAAGTCGATCATCCATCTCCGGCTCAGGGTGTCCTGGTGCCACATGCATTAATGGACACGCTTGTGCTCAAACATGGTGTTTGTGATGGACAAACTGTGACTAGCACAGAAGTCCAACAACTGAACATCATTCGGGTTCAGATCGGGGAGGCCATGCTTCCCGATCACCCCCCCTCCAGGTCTCACTGTCACCGCCCACATGGGCGTTGAAATCCCCCAGGAGAAAAATGGAGTCCCCAGTCAGAGCACTATCTAGTACCCCTCCCAGGGACTCCAAGAAGGTCGGGTACTCTGCACTGCCGCTCGGCCCCTAGGCCGAGACAACAGTGAGAGACCTGTCCCCGACCCGAAGGCTTTGGGACATGACCCCCTCGTTCACCAGGGTGAACTCCAACACATGGCGACTGAGCTGGGGAGCAATAAGCAATGCTACCCCAGCTGTCCGCCTCTCCCTGTGACCAAAGCCAGAAAGGTGGAGCGTCCAGCCCCTCTCCAGGAGTTGGGTACCAGAGCCCAAGCTGTGCGTGGAGGTGAGCCCGACTATCTCTAGTTGGTATCTCTCAACCTCCCGCACAAGCTCAGGCTCCTTCCCCCCCAACGAGGTAAAGTTCCACATCCCAACAGCCAGGAGCTGTGAGCGCAGACCGGGCCGCCTGGCCACCCAACCTCAACTGCCACCCAATCCTCTCTGCACCCAACCACCATGGCCCCCTCTGCAGGTGGTGAACCCATGGGAGGGGGTCATGTCCAATCACCATTAATTTACCTGAGCACCTGAGCTCAATTCAGAGCTTCCTGGCAAAGGCTGTGAATACTTAGGTCCATGTGATTCCTTCTTTTATATATATATATATATATATATAAATTTGCAAAAATCTCAAAAACACTTTTTCACATTGTCATTATGCAGTATCATGTGTAGAATTTTGAGGAAAAAAAAATAATCATCCATCCATCCCCAAGGTGTTCCCAAGCCAGCCGAGAGATGTAGTCCCTCCAGCGTGTCCTGGGTCTTCCCCGGGGCCTCCTCCCAGTGGGACGTACCCGGAACACCTCTCCAGCGAGGCGTCCAAAATTAATCAATTTTGGAATATATATATTGTATGTGCAATATTGTACATACAACAATATTACATATACAAGGATAGCAGCTCAATTCAAAGCAGCATGCTGCACTCATAGCAACAGAAATACCACAAATTGCAACTTTCCAGGAAATAAATAAAATATACTTTTTATTGGTACAAAATTGCAACCGGTGAATGACTCTCCAAATGAAAAAAGTGTGTGAGGTGGCGAGATGGGGGGAGTTGAACTCTGTCCAAAAGAAGAAATGTTTTGGTCTAAAGGGTGCACTTCATTCTGAGTGTATCCCGACTGTGTGTGCACTGTATTTCATTAAAGCATAGAAATCCATGGAGGTAAGGGTTTCTATTAAAGCCTGCACTTCCCTTAAGACTAACAACCACCTATGGCTTACTGGGAAAAGCAGTTTAGTACCAACATATATTGATAGAAAGAGCAATTAGGGACCTACTAATGTGCTGTTGAAGAGAAAAGCATTCTATAACTTTCATTCTGTCTTCCTCTCAATGTTTCCATCTGTACTAAGACCTCTAGATCATTTCCATTCAAATGTAGACGCACAAGGATAACAAATTAAAGGAAAAAAATAGATTCCTGCAGTCATTTCAAAAATCATAAAGGTGCTGCCATACAGCATCATAAAATTGATTGAATTTCTTGTCACATATTGTGTTTTGCTCTCATGTCTCTTTCCAGGACAATGAGACTGCACTGTGGCCTTCACACTGCATCACAATGTAGGCTCGACAAATTTTAGAGCTTGTGAATTTAAATTTGCTCATCAGCACTTTCATTTCTCTAGACAAATGTGTTAATGTGAAGCAATCTGTGTATAAGCTACATGTCAAGTGATTTCTATTCCTTGGCAATGCACTAATAACCCCATCTCTGAACCAAAAAAGCAATAAGCAGCAACTTAAGGACCCCCATATGGCTATTTTGTTCCCAGTGTTCCTGGCGCTCATGTAATCACATTAAACTAGAAATACTTGTGCAGTGTTCCCAAAACTCATTTTAAATTATCTCATTCATGAGATTCTTTTTAATATAAAAGTTATAAATGCAACTTAATTACAATGAAGAAATTAACAATTTTTTGTTTTGTTTTGTTTTAATCCCATCATTGCCATGGGTTTTTAGAAAATTCTGCAAAACAAAGGAACATTCTGAACTGACATTAAAACCAGTATTTGTTTTTCTTCTGCTTTCACCTGCTTCTATTCAGGGTCCCTACACCAGATCATTCTTTTCCATTTCCTCCAGGCCTGCACATCATCTGTATCCTCCATCATCATATCCATAAACCACTTTTTTTGGCTTTTCTTTTCTGCGCCTGTCTGGCAGCTCTATCATCAGCATCCTTCTCCAGATATACCCCACGTCACTCCCCTGCACATTCCCAAACTACCTCAATGTCATTCACTTTGTCTCCTGTCTGCATGGTCCCACTAATATATTCATTCCAAATTCTGTCCATTCTAGTCACTCCCAAGAAAAATAGCAGCATCTTCAGCTCCACCTCTTGTGTGTCAGCATCAGTAGCTGTTCTCATAACAGTCTTTTAAGTTTTCCCTTTCGCTATTGCAAATACGCTTTTGTCACATATCTCTTCTGTCAATATTTACCACCCACTCCACCCTGCCTGCGCTCTCTTCATCACCTCTCTCCGTCACCTCTGCCATTACTCATTTGCCATTGTTGTGTGGGCCGCTGAAGAGGAGGTACTGCTGGCCCACCACCACCAGATGGCGCCCTGCTTGAAGTGCGGGCTTCAAGCACGAGAGGGCGTCATAGCAACCGGGAGTGACAGCTGTCACTCGTCATCAGCACCAGCTGTCACTCATCCACATCACCACCACCTTAAAGGCCGGACTGCAACTCCACCTCCCTGCCGAGAAATCAGCTACCTTGGAGGTAATTTCTCTGCTGTATTTAACGCTGACTAATAGTCTGAACTTCTTTGCAGCCGTTTTCCTGTGGTGTTGCCTTATCTGTGGGATTGGCGTTCGTTGTGATCAGCGACGGCTTCGCTTCACACCCCAACCAGATAAGTGGTTAGACAGGAGCTGCACGAGTGTGTGACTGGAGGTGGAGGTGCTCCCTCCCAAAAGAACACAGACTGTGGGATTACTGAGTGTGCGTACTCACACTCACCTGTGCTGTTTCTGTTCTCTGCCAGCAGTGCCAGGTCTGACAGCTGGAGACGGTGACCACCTGGGGACTCCGATGTTCTTCAGATCCGTTGGCGGTGAGGGCCGTGTGGGATCCGGCTCGGTTCTGGACGGGCGTCTCCTATCCTCAAGCCTGCCCACACGTCACCCAACGTGTAATTGACTGTAGTTCCAAACTTGTTGTTGTCTGTATTCCATTGTGCACAATTTATAACATTAAATTGTTACTGTTTGGCTTATCCATTGCCCATTCTTTTACGCCCCCTGTTGTGGGTTCTTGTTCCTACACTTTCACAACAGGATTTCTCGGCCAGCGTCATGGATCCCGAGGGGCGTCAACCATCGCTTGAACAGCCAATGGAAGAGCGAGGTGCACAGGTGCCAGCAGGAGGCATGTTAGGTGAGCTGCAGCACATCTTAACCGCTTTTACTGCTCGGTTGGACTTAGTTACCGAGCAGAGCATTGTTGTCAATCGAAGGATGGAGGCTCTCACCGCCCAGGTGGAAGCGCATGCTCAGGGCGCTGCTGCAGCACCTCCTCCTGCTGACCGAATGCCAGAGACAGACATTCCACTGGTCGTTCAACGAACCCCCCACCTTCCCCTGAAGCATACACAAGTCCTCCGGAGCCATACGGAGGCTGTGTGGAGACGTGCGCAGACTTCTTGATGCAGTGCTTGCTCGTCTTTTCACATCGTCCCGTCATGTACGCGTCAGACGCTAGCAGGGTGGCTTACATTATAAATTTGCTTCGAGGAGATGGCACTCTGGGAGCAGAATTCACGGCTCCTAATGACTTACACTGGGTTTGTGAGGCAGTTCCGACAGGTGTTCGACCACCCTCATAGAGGCGAGACCGCTTCAAGTGTGCTGCTGTCGATAAGACAGGAGTGTCGGAGCGCAGCGAAGTATGCAGTCGACTTCCGCATCACGGCAGCGCGAGCCGGCTGGAATGCTGTTGCGCTCCGTGCCGCCTTTGTAAACGGACTGTCCCTGGTCCTTAAGGAGCACCTGGTGGCGAAGGACGAGCTGCGGGATTTAGACGGGCTTATCGACCTGGTTATACGGTTAGACAACCGATTAACAGAACACCGACGGGAGCGAGACGAAGGGCGTGGTCAGGCACAAGCCGTCCCTCTTCCTCCCGGGTCCGAAAGGGAGCCGTCTTCCCCACGCTCCACAGCCAGGGCACTCCACGTGACGAGAGCTCCCCCTGCTGACGTTGCTATGGAAACGAGCAGGGCCAAAAGGCGATCAGATCAGAGACAAAGGAGGCTGATCCGTGGGGAGTGTTTTCTCTGCAGCTCAACCGAGCACACACAGAAAGAATGCCCCAAACGGTCAAAACAGCAGCACTCGTCCTTAGAGACTGGGCTAAGGGTGGGTCACAATACCCACGCGGGGAGACCCCGAAAATCTGCACGTATCCCAGTCACGATCCTGAGTGGGGATCTAACCCTTCACGCCCCAGCACTGGTGGACACGGGGTCGGAGGGGAATCTGCTGGATAGCAGATGGGCAAAGGAGGTTGGGCTCCCTCTAGTGGCCTTATCGTCACCATTGTTGGTGCGGGCACTAGATGGCACCCTTCTTCCACTAATCACACACCAGACACAGCCAGTGACATTGGTTGCGTCTGGAAATCACAGGGAGGAGATTGTGTTTTATGTAACACCTTCTACCTCCCGAGTGATTTTGGGTTTTCCATGGGTGTTAAAACACAATCCCCGGATTGATTGGCTGTCTGGGGTTGTGGTTCAGTGGAGCGAAACCTGCCACCGGGAGTGTTTATGATCCTCGGTTCCACCCGGTGTGACAGCTAAGGAGGAGGTTTAGTTCCCCCCAATCTGGCGGCGGTGCCAGCCGAGTACCATGACCTTGCTGATGTCTTCAGCAAGGATCTGGCACTCACGCTGCCCCCCGCACCATCCGTACGATTGTGCCATTGATTTGATACCGGGCGCTGAGTACCCGTCCAGCAGGCTGTACAACCTCTCACGTCCGGAACGCGAATCAATGGAGACCTACATCCGGGACTCGTTGGCTGCCGGGTTGATCTGGAACTCCACCTCCCCGATGGGTGCTGGTTTCTTTTTTGTGGGCAAGAAGGATGGCGGACTCCGTCCATGCATTGATTACAGAGGGCTGAACGAGATCACGGTTCGCAACCGATACCCGTTACCTCTGTTGGATTCAGTGTTCACACCCTTGCATGGAGCCCAAATTTTCACAAAATTGGATCTTAGGAATGCTTATCACCTGGTTCGGATCCGGGAGGGAGACGAGTGGAAGACGGCATTTAACACCCCGTTAGGTCACTTTGAGTACCTGGTCATGCCGTTCGGCCTCACCAATGCGCCCGCGACATTCCAAGCGTTGGTTAATGACGTCTTGCTGGACTTCCTGCATCGGTTTGTCTTTGTATATCTAGACGATATACTCATCTTTTCTCCGGATCCTGAAACCCATGTCAAGCATGTACGTCAGGTCCTACAGCGGTTGTTGGAGAACCGGCTGTTTGTGAAGGGTGAGAAGTGCGAGTTCAACTGCACTTCTTTGTCCTTCCTGGGGTTCATAATCTCCTCCAACTCCGTCGCCCCTGATCCGGCCAAGGTTGCGGCGGTGAGAGATTGGCCCCAACCAACAAACCGTAGGACACTGCAACAGTTCCTCGGTTTTGCAAATTTCTACCGGAGGTTCATCAAGGGCTACAGTCAGGTAGTTAGCCCCCTGACAGCCCTGACCTCCACAAAAGTCCTCTTCACCTGGTCGGATTGGTGCAAAGCCGTGTTTAGGGAGTTGAAACGCCAGTTCTCGACTGCACCAGTTCTGGTGCAGCCCGATCCCAATCGCCAGTTTATAATTGAAGTGGACACCTCTGACTCAGGGATAGGAGCTGTGCTATCCCAGAGCGGGGAGTCTGACAAGGTTCTCCATCCATGTGCCTACTTTTCCCGCAGGTTGACCCCGGCTGAAAGGAACTATGACGTCGGCAATCGGGAACTTCTTGCGGTGAAGGAGGCTCTTGAGGAGTGGAGACACCTGTTGGAGGGAGCATCGGTACCATTTATGGTTTTCACGGACCAATGGAACCTGGAGTACATTCGGACCGCCAGGCATCTGAACCCCAGGCAAGCCCGCTGGTCACTGTTCTTCGGCGTTTTGACTTTCGGATCACCTACCACCCCGGGACGAAGAACCAACGATCTGACGCCCTGTCCCGGGTGCACGAAGAGGAGGTCAAGACCGAGCTGTCAGACCCGATGGAAACCATCATCCCCGAGTCCACTGTCGTGGCCACCCTCACCTGGGATGTGGAGAAGACCGTCCGGGAGGCCCTGACACGGAGCCCGGACCTGGGGACAGGTCCGAAGGACAAATTGTACGTCCCACCAGAGGCCAGGGCTGTGGTCCTAGACTTCTGTCACGGTTCCAAGCTCTCCTGTCATCCAGGGGTGCGAAGGACCGTGGCAGTGGTCCGGCAGCGCTTCTGGTGGGCGTCTATGGAAGCCGATGTCCGGGAGTATGTCCAGGCCTGCACCACCTGTGCCAGGGGCAAAGCCGACCACCACAAGGCCCAAGGCCTCCTCCAGCCTCTGCCCGTGCCTCATCGCCCCTGGTCTCACATCGGCCTGGACGTTGTCACGGGCCTCCCGCCGTCCCAGGGCATGACAACCATCCTCACGATAGTGGACCGGTTCTCAAAGGCGGCCCACTTTGTGGCCCTCCCGAAGCTCCCGACAGCCCAGGAGACTGCAGACCACCTGGTCCACCACGTCGTGCGTCTGCATGGGATTCCATCGGATATTGTCTCAGACCGTGGTCCTCAGTTCTCCTCTCAGGTCTGGAGGAGTTTCTGCAGGGAACTGGGGGCCACCGTGAGTCTCTCGTCCGGGTTCCATCCTCAGACGAATGGACAGGCAGAGCGGGCGAACCAGGAATTGGAGCAGGCCCTCCGCTGCGTGACCTCCGCGCACCCGACGGCCTGGAGTAACCATCTGGCCTGGATCGAGTATGCTCAATAATAGCCAAGTATCGTCTGCTACCGGCCTTTTCCCCGTTTTGAGGTGTGTTTGGGGTACCAGCCCCCATTGTTCCCGCTAGTGGAGGGAGAGGTCGGGGTGCCCTCGGTCCAGGCCCATCTGAGAAGGTGCCGTCAGGTGTGGCGTACCGCCCGCTCTGCCCTGCTCAAAGCCCGGACGAGGGCCAAGAACCATGCAGACCGCCGCCGTGCCCCGGCCCCTACGTATCAGCCTGGGCAGGAGGTTTGGCTTTCCACAAAAGACATTCCCCTGCAAGTGGAATCCCAGAAATAAAGGACAGATACATTGGACCTTTCACCATACTCAAGATCCTCAGTCCAGCCACAGTGAAGCTGAAGCTGCCAGCTTCGCTGCGGATCCACCCGGTTTTCCATGTGTCACGCATCAAACCTCACCACGTTTCACCCCTCTGTACCCCCGGACTGGCGCCGCCTCCTGCCCGGATCATCGACGGGGGAGCCGGCTTGGACCGTGCGCCGGCTCCTGGACGTCCGTCGGAAGGGCCGGTGGTTTCAGTATTGGTGGACTGGAGGGGTATGGACCCGAAAAACACTCCTGGGTGAGAGGAGCTTCATCCTGGACCCGGCCCTCCTGGCCGACTTCTACGGCGGCACCCGGACAAGCTCTGGTCGGGCGCCAGGAGGCGCCCGTTGAGGGGGGGGGTTCTGTGTGTAGGCCGCTGAAGAGGAGGTACTGCTGGCCCACCACCACCAGATGGCGCCCTGCTTGAAGTGCGGGCTTCAAGCACGAGAGAGCGTCATAGCAACCGGGAGTGACAGCTGTCACTCGTCATCAGCACCAGCTGTCACTCTCACATCACCACCACCTTAAAGGCCGGACTGCAACTCCACCTCCCTGCCGAGAAATCAGCTACCTTGGAGGTAATTTCTCTGCTGTATTTAACGCGACTAATAGTCTGAACTTCTTTGCAGCCGTTTTCCTGTGGTGTTGCCTTATCTGTGGGATTGGCATTTGTTGTGATCAGCGACGGCTTCGCTTCACACCCCAACCAGATAAGTGGTTAGACAGGAGCTGCACGAGTGTGTGACTGGAGGTGGAGGTGCTCCCTCCCAAAAGAACACAGACTGTGGGATTACTGAGTGTGCGTACTCACACTCACCTGTGCTGTTTCTGTTCTCTGCCAGCAGTGCCAGGTCTGACAGCTGGAGACGGTGACCACCTGGGGACTCAGGACTTGGCGGCTCCGGTTCTGGACGGGCGTCTCCTATCCTCAAGCCTGCCCACACATCACCCAACGTGTAATTGACTGTAGTTCCAAACTTGTTGTCTGTATTCCGTTGTGCACAATTTACAACATTAAGTTGTTACTGTTTGGCTTATCCATTGCCCGTTCTTTTAAGCCCCCTGTTGTGGGTCCGTGTTCCTACACTTTCACAACAGCCATTGATGAATTACAAACATTTTTATATGTACTTATTGACTATTCTATGGCTATTCTGTGGCAAATTAAGCAGATAATGCATCTGGAGTTAATTCTGAGTGTTTTATTTGCATTAGATGTTCATTAGAACTCTCAATAAGCAGTCCAAAGAGGTGCAAGTGAAGGAAGCTATAAATTTGTGTATATAACAAAACTAAATCTGTCAACAGGTATACACAGGGTACAAGCTTTGTTTGCAGACCGCCTCGCTACTCCAAACAACTCCTAACATTTCAAATTCTGGGATTGTGGGTCTGAACTGCATGGCCACATGGGCAATGGTACTATCACACCAGGCTTACCACCAAGAAGACAAGCTTCAGCCAAGATGTCAATTCTTTTTCAGCACATCCACTGAACAACAGCCAACAACAGAGCCCGCCTTCTTTACCAGACTGTCCAGTCGTCCATTATCCATCTTCTTTATGGTACCTTGCCAGCACACAACAGCATTCAAGATTCAAACTTTATTTATCTCTAAAAGGGCAATTCATATCACACCCAATCAGTGATGCTGCTAACGTGTTACTTAGTAACGCGTTACTCTAATCTAACCACTTTTTTTTTAGCAACGGGTACTCTAATGCGTTAATCTTTCCAAATCAGTAATCAGATTAAAGTTACTTCTCCAAGTCACTGTGCATTACTATTACTATTATTTTTGCATTGTGGGTCGATAGCAGCATTAAACTTGGTGCGTGGACAGGGGGTCGGGGTTTAACTGAACTGCACACTTTAAGCGAGCGGTGAGCTTTTCATCCACGGTTTTCTGCAGCAGCTACGACTCGTCCTCACCTCTTAGAGCGCGGTGACAACAGCACACCTGCACTTAACTTTACAAAGACATTTTTATGCTTTTTTCTCCTTTATTTAGAATTCTGAGCTGAGCCGCTCCGTATCTGCTTGCTAAAAACAGCTGATCCACCATGACGCGTCTACAGCAAACACTTTTTTCCCACTCAAATGCATCTAAACTCTCTGAGGACCACATGATGTGAAAATGCAATAAACTTTCTTATCTGTAAATATGGTCATGTTTTCTGCATAAATAAATGTTATCCATTCTTTGTGCTTAAACGCCAAAGCAGGGGCGAATCCAGACGGAAAGGGGGCGTGGGGCGGAGCACGGATGCAGCACCCCCACAACACCCCTAGATTAAAGGTCCACTTTTTAAGCCTTTTTTTACTACAACTACTAATACTCCTTATAATAATAACAATTTTGACAAGTAAATGTTAGAGAGAATTTAAATGTTAGAAAAATGTTTGAAAGAATTTAAGCGATTCAAGATTCAAAGCTTTTATTGTCATATGCACAGTAAAGAAACACGTTTCCCTGTACAACGAAATTCTTACTTTGCTGCCCGCACTGGATGGCCAAATATATATATATATGCTTGAGCTGCTGCCTCCGCAACCCGACTCCGGATAAAGCGGCAGAAAATGGATGGATGGATGGATGTAATATATAGTTACATTTATAAACAATGTAGGTTAGAAATTGCAAGTTTTACTGTTACAGTGCTGTCAACAGTTAAATATGAGGTCAAGAAACAGGTCTTTATTTTACTTTTTATAAAACAAGTATTTATTTTCATTGAAGTCAAGAAAGGGTGACTATAAAGTGAGTTTTGGCAAAACAGGTATTATTGTCATGTTCAGGTGGCAGAGGGTTGTTGTCAGCAGCTGGGGAAAGTAACTAAAAAGTAACTAGTAATCTAACTTAGTTACTCTTACAATTGAGTAATCAGTAAAGTAACTAAGTTACTTTTTCAAAGCGTAATCAGTAATTGGATTACTTTTTCAAAGTAACTGTGGCAACACTGCACCCAATTACCTCAGACAAAATACAGCAATTATTCCAAAATTATTACAAGTTGAACGTAATAATGGCACACATCAGAATTAAAATGCTGCACATATACATTTGATTGTTTATTTACGCTAACCTTTAACACAGTCAATCATCCGAAATGACCGCAGCAGTCTCCTGCACAGCCGCGAGTTTGGGGAAGCGGTGAAGGCCGCTGCAGCTCAGATTCACGCGGCCTCTGGAGGGGGGAGGAGTGGCAGGGCGGAGGCAGGGGGGTGGTAGGGATGGGCATAAAAGAGGAGTGTCATTCAAGTATCATTTGCATAATAAGGTATGCCCACTTTATACACTCACTCCCTCATCTTCAACCGCTTGCTCCAATTAAGGGTTGTGGGGGGCTGGAGCCTACCCAGCAGTCATGGGGCGTGAATCAATCACAACAAAGTGAACTTCATGCAATTATATGCATGCATTTTAAGCCTATTTTGCCCGTTTTTTTAAATTTGTCGGCACCCCCTAGTGACCTACTTCTACCAGCAGACAGGCATTGCTCATTCGTGTGTATCATGGTGCATAGATTCATGCCAGCATTCTCCAGCAATGTTGTGAAGATCTGCAAAAAGTTCTGTTTTGACTGCTCGCTGCAGTAGGTTCTCCTTTATGAAGTTGGCAACCTTTGACCTACCAAGCTCACTTTAATAACTTAAGCACGTAATGGTCCATAGATTGCACTTGCAAAGATTGGTGTCAATCAAAGTGATGACTTGGGGTGAGATAGGTTTATTATACTTTACATATGTGGCGATACTGTAGAAAAACAGAAAACAAAAATGGGTGGAGTCTAAATCAGAAGATTTGTCACACTCAAAAGAATGTGTGCATGTATGAATGTTGATTGTTCGAGGTACAGTGTTAGGGTTTTGATTATTATAGCTCCACCTGGAGGCGAAAACATGTCAAATGTGCAATGGCACTACTGTCTTCTGGTGTGTATCATTCCTCAAATTTTCACCTTGATAAGTTGAATGGTGTGAGCCACACCCACTTTTCTATTTAAAAAGCCAATAGACTCCTTTGACCAATCATGATGTACTAATGCATTTTATGCAAGAGCTGTCCCAAAATTACCCATATCGAATTTTGTGTGATTCCTCTTAGCCAATCTTGAGATACAAACTTTTGACATTTACAGCACCCACTAATGGACCTAATGGCAGTGTTGCCACAGTTACTTTGAAAAAGTAATCCAATTACTGATTACTCCTTGAAAAAGTAACTTAGTTACTTTACTGATTACTCAATTGTAAAAGTAACTAAGTTAGATTACTAGTTACTTTTTTAGTTACTTTTCCCAGCTGCCGACAACAACCCTCTGCCACCTCAACATGACATGATCCTGTTTTGCCAAAACTTACTTTATAGTCACCCTTTCTTGACTTCAATGAAAATAAATACTTGTTTTATAAAAAGTAAAATAAAGACCTCTTTCTTGACCTCATATTAACTGTTGACAGCACTGAACCGTAAAACTTGCAGTTTCGAACCTACAGTGTTTATAATGTAACTATAATTCATTCTAGCATTTTCTACATTTAAATTCTCTCTAAATATTTTACTTGTCGAATTAATATATTTTAAGTAGTATTAGTAGTTGTAGAAAAAAGGCTTCAAAACTGGACCTTTAATCTAGGGGTGTTGTGGGGGGGGCACATCCCTCCCCCACGCCCCATTCCATCTGGATTCGCCCCTACTTTGGCGTTTGAGCACAAAGAATGGATAACATTTATTTATGCAGAAAACGTGACCAGATTTACAGGTAAGAGAGTTTTATTGTGTTTTCACATCATGTGGTCCTCAGAAAGAGAGTTTAGGTGCATTTGAGTGGGAAATAGTGTCGCGGAGGATCAGCTGTTTTTAACCGTGCAGGATATGGATATGGAGCGGCTCAGCTCAGCTCTAATAAAGGAGGAAAAAAAGTATAAAAATGTCTTGTAAAGCTCAGTGCAGGTGTGCTGATCACCGTGCTTTAAGAGGTGACGACGAGTCGAGCAGCTGCAAAAAACCGCGGATGAAAAGCTCACAGCTCACTGAAAGTGGGCAGTTCAGTCGAACCCCGACCCCCTGCCCACAGACCAAGTTTAATGCTGCTGTCGACCCACAATGAAAAATAATAGTAACGCACAGTGACATGAAGAAGTAACTTTAATCTGATTACTGATTTGGAAAGATTAACGCGTTAGATTACTCGTTACTAAAAAAAGTGGTCAGATTAGAATAACGCGTTACTAAGTAACGCGTTACCGGCATCACTGCCTAATGGACCCATTAGTACCTAATGGAAACTATTTAAATCTAACTGCTTCCAGATCAGCATTATCAGCATTAGCCTACCATTACAAAGATAACCTCAACTACCTGTGTTAGGTGTTCATAACAGGAATTTCTTCCTTTATTTCTTGGGTAGGTTTGGCCCCATCAAGCACATTTTTATAAATTACGCTTATGAGGGAATGTAGACTCTGTGTGCAAAGTTTAATGTTCAGCAGAATAACGGGTTGTGCCTCAAAAAGTCAGTTTGCATTATTTTTGCAAATGTATGCAAACACTATCCAGGCAGAAATGGGCATAGCCTAACTCGGGAGATTCAGCTTGAGCCAATGAATGAGCCCACATAAGGCACATGAATGTGTGTTAGACAGTTTAGGAATTAAAGTCCAAAATGCAAACATGCTGCCATAGTGTCCCCTATAGGTGGATTTGTTTATTTTCTTTAAGGGTAGGGTTTTGTATCAGTTTGGGCTCCAGTATTCCATTTGGGGGGGATCCTAAGAAAAACAATTGGGTTTCAATCCCTGCTGGGACTGGGAACAGCTGTGGTTTGCAACCACTGCTCCCAGCTCTGCCGGGCTTGGACCCCTAATAAATCCATCATACAGATATCAGAATATTTCTCGACAATCTAGGACATTCTTAGCTAAGCAACATAACAAAGTGTGAAAGACCATGAAGATAACTTATGTAAGAAGATGGCAGAACTCTTTCCTTGGTTAAGAAAACCCTCTTCACTATATGTAGCCAAGTAAAGCAAAGGTCCATGTATCACTGTCAAAGTCTGCATTAAAAAGACTCATTCATGAATGTAAATGCAAAGAGCTTACAGCAGTGTGCAGAATACTGGTATCACTCAACAACAGGAAGGGCATAGAAGACTTTCCCAAAAGAAAATCTAAAAAAAAAAAAAAAAAAGCTTGTGGAGTTCTTGAACAAGATTCCTAGGACAGATGAAACCAAGACTAACTTGCACCAAAACGATGCATCATCTTCACCAGTACACCCATGACAGCATGTTACCATGCAGGGCATCCAACTGCACAGCAGGGCCAACTTGGGAATTAAGACCCTTGCTCAAGGGCACCTCAGTGAGCTTCATGCCTGATGAAGAATCAACCCAAGAATCCTTGTTCATAAGCTCAATTCTCTCATCTGGAGGCCAACACTTCCGCAATGCTCATGACCAAATACTGTCAAAGCAACCCAAGTCCTTCTCACTGCAAAGAAATGGAAACTTCGAACATGCATATCTCATGCCAAAGACAAAACTGAAGCAGAAAGTAGCAACTGGTTGTAGTAAAGGACTGGCAAAGCATCTCAACAGAAGAAACTCAGATGTGTTGTCAAAGTATTAACAATTTTCTCTATAAAAATGTGAATAGTTCCTAAATGGTTAAAGTGATCTTTTTGTTAAAGGCTTCAACTTAAAAATTAAATTGTATAGTTCAATCAAATACATTATTTCAACTCGATTATGGTGGTGTAAAGAGGCAAAATTACTAAAACTGCCACTGTCCAAATGCTTACATGTGTGACTGTATCCTGTGCTGCCCTCACATACTAAATCCAAAAACACACAATGTAAGCCCTTCTGGTATTCTCCCCAATACTCCATCAACACTGTCAAACATTGCATCTTTAGTTCTCTTTCTCCGCGTGAAACCATATTACACCTCTCAGATCTTCACCTCTTTTCTAAGCCTAACTTGCACTACTCTTTCCCACAACTTCATGCTGTGACTGATCAACTTCATGCCTCTTCAGCTGCTACAGCTCTGCACATCACCCTGTTTCTCAACAATCAATACCAGTACCCTTCTCTTCCACTCCTCAGGCGTTTTCTCAGTTTCTTAGCTTTTTTATGAAACAGTCTGGTTAAAAACACACATCTTACTCCGAACTTACCACATTTTGGTGTTTGGTAGTGCCCATTTGTATCCCTGTGTGACAGGTTAGGTGGCCACTTCCTATTGCATAATGAAGCATGGGAAAATGTGTGTTTTCACAGCATCATCATCTCTCTCTTATAACAGACATAACTATCTGCTTTGCTTTCAGATCATCAGGGAACATTCATCTATGTTTGGGTTATGGTCATGGCCATGATTATCCTCAGGCTGGACTCAGCCATCAAAATTGTATCTGTATGTGGTGAGAAAATAGTTGGTTCCTTTGTGTTTGATAACAATCTTCTCCTGTGATGTCTTATCCTCCTTATGTCTTATTACTTATTATATTATATATTTCTTTTTCTTGAGCCACTTGGGTGGGTAGGGAGAGTTCCCATGGGATAAAAAAGCTTTTTAACCTACCATCCCTGGTTCTCAAGACCAGGCACCTAAGTGGCTCTACTCTACTCTTTTCTACTCTCCTATTTTACTCTTCCTTTTTAGATATTTAGATATACCATTGTATACTGGCATAGTTCCACCTTAGAATTGGAATATAATATATAAAATATACCTTACTGAATTTTCATGTAGAGTCATTCACTTGTCTTGGCAGTGACATACATGTCTCTGGGTGCTCTGTCTTTGAGATTGAGAAATGCCTTTGCAAGAGCTTATGGAGTCATGAGGTCACTTGACTGCAGTGTTTGGCAATGCCGGTGTAGCAGACCGAACGGTCCGCCCCTAAAAATCAGTCCACCTTTTGCATCTGCGCATGCATCATTTTGGACCACAGCAGCTCATCTGAGATGGAGTCTCTTCACCCAAAGCAATCAAATGGATTAATGGGATTATTAACCATCAGATGATAAAGGTAAAACTTCTTAAATCATTCTAAAGTCAGTTTTAAGCAGAAACGAGGCTGTTTTAAGCAGGAACGAGGCGAAATTCTGTGACACTTTGAAATGTCCGATGCACATCAGCAGCTGCTCGTTTAGCCGCAGTGCTCTGATCGCTTCCGCCACCTTTTATGATTAAATAATGCTGAATTTATGTGGAAATGATTGTTGTACAAAAGCTTCAGATATCTGTCACTGAGATAGAGGATGACTGGTGTGCAGTTTGAAGCAGAAACGAGGTGTTAATCCGTGAACAGCGTCATCAGGGGGGACCGATTTTTAGGGGGACCGTTTGGTCGGCAACACCAGTATCTTTGCAAAAGATCCAAATCTTTAGGGTTGTGGTGCTTCCTGTCTTACTCCATGGTTGTGACACTTGGACGCTAACCAGTGACCAAAGGTGACAACTGGATGTCTTTGGTACTAGGTTTCTTCAAAGGATCCTTGGGTACCACTGGGAAGACAAGCAGTTACTTATAGTGGAGGAGATATTTATAATAAATTTTACAGCAAAATCGTTCAAAAGCTGGTACAAGCACCAAATTTGGCATGATGTTTCCCAAGATAGTACTTAACAAATCTAGTCAATTGGTCACTTGAAAATCCATTGAAATACTCTGATCACAATGGATGTTTTGCGGCATCAGTGGAATATGAGATGGCATCTAATTTCACGATGGAACCCCAAATGAATTTTTTCTATGACTGATTGCTTGCCAATATTAAAAATTAAACCCAATACATTCAGCACTTATCATCTTTTAACAGGCCTACACAAAGTAGTTTCAAGAGATGAACACTTTTAAAACATCTGCTTGGTGGAAGCCATTAATACTCAATGTAATAAACATCACTCTAATTTGACACCTAAGCCAAATAAAACATAACAAATACCATAAATAGCAAATCAAATAAAATGTGCTATAATTAAATGGAAATTGACAACAATATTATTTTAATTGATCAAATAGGAGCATTTCCATGCAAAAAAAAAACAAAAAACTGATTTTATGTCCTTTTGCGGTCCTCTTGGGAAATGGCCACCATCTTGAATCTTTAAGTGGCCAATTGACCAGACATGTTGAGTAATATCATGAGAATCACTATGCCAAATTTGGTGCCTGTACTACCAAATTCATGATTTATCGACTATCTGCTCCACTATTAGGGAAATCAAGCTGTGGAGTATCACTTGCATTGTGATGGAGCATCAGCTTCAACATTTTGGCCATGTGGTATGTTTCTCAATGCATGATCGAGTGCTGAGGATCCCAGTGGCTGGTGAAGGTCAAGAGGATATCTATTTTTCTCCTGGCTGTGGCAGATTGATGGTTATTTTAAAGATTTTGGGATGGACCTGTTGTCTGGGTGATTGCTGTCCAGGACCCAGGGTGGTTTGTGGTGTCGTGGTTGTGTTGTGTCTTTCTTTATGTTTTGATGTGGTGTAGAATGTGCAGTTCTCCTAGTGCATTTGCACGTATGGAAATAAAGGCTGTTTTAAGGATTTTGAGCTTTACCCACTTTTTTAAACACACTGCTATTAATTTGAACACAGCTGTACCAGTCACAAAATGCAATTCATAAAATGCAATAATATGATTTTGATGAATAATATACAGATTTCTAAAAAGTGCCAGAGTAGTACTCCAGTTAGGACTCAGGGTAGCTGGCTGTCATACATACCATAGTAAGTATTAGAGACACCTCTGTCTAGCCATTATTATCACCATCTGACAGCCTACAATTTATTTCAGGTTATATCTCCTGCACAGGATCAATGCAGTGACCATATTATATTAGTCAGAGAATGAACTGTTTGAAAAAGACTCTGTAAAGATTGTCCAGGGGAGCTGTCATTTTTATGGGAAAACAATGGCTATTGCCATCATCTTTGAAAGTACTGTTGCTCAGTGTTGTGCTCAATCCAGTTAAAGAAATGAAACAACTTAGATCCAAATGCATGTAAGAGCCAGTGGAATAATTACTTCGTTTTTCTCATTTGGTAATACATGCCATGGAGTGTAACTAACCAACCAAAACCACAGATATGTATTACCAGCCAGTAGCTGAATCGGAAAATTTAAAATTGCTTATATATATATATTCACTTTCAGACAACATGATCATCATGCTCATTCTCATGTTTATTATGCAACAAAGCCGAGTCGCCCAGTTTCTGACAAAATTTGATGCAGTCGCGCTGCTCCAGTTGTTCCGCCATTTCCTTGCAAAGAAAAAAATGATGAGAGACGACACCCATCCTCACGCAAAGGCTGCTTACAAGCAAATGACGCAATCGACAGGCGTGAAAAAATTCACGCATGTGCACGAAGGTTCAAGGTTGGCTCATGCAAGCACACATGATTCAAACCCATCAGGTTTTTGAAAAAAATAAAAAGGTCCGATACTTTTCTAACAGACCTCGTAGTGCTAAATCACAACAATGCTTCCTCAAGGTGCTTCACCTGAGTAAGGTCTAACCTTACAAACCTCCCTGAGCAGGCACAGGCAACAATGGTAAGGAAAAACTCCCTCTGGTGATAATGAGGAAGAAACCTCAAGCTTAGGCCATTCTAAAAGTTACCAGGTTTTTACAGATTGTTTCTTAACAAACAGAAAAAATGGAAAACAGAAACAGAATAAACAGAAGAGCAGCAAAAACTTTCCTTAGTCAAAACTAGAATAGAGTCCATCTTGGGTCTCTAATCCATGTCCAGCACTGGTAGGGTCCAGAGGTGTCATCTCCAGTCATTGGTGCAACATGCACAGCATCCCGAGGTCAGTCCAGCACCCTGGGTGCAGGACCAGCATCGATCATGCGTATTGTCACTGCCTCGGAGAGAGAGAAAAAGAGCAGAATCAGTCGCCCTCAAATAACTGCACCTAAGGCATTAATTTACCAGCAGTAGATCAACAGGTAAACAGAAAGATTAATAAAGTGGTCACCGGCAGCTAGCCCTATACTTTAGTAATGAGACCTGTTTCCTTGCTAATAATATGGATTAAAAGGAGAGGAAGCATAGTTCCATACTACACTGGTATGCTAGCTATATGAGAGGGAGAATAGACGCGACTTTAATCTGGACTTGAATGTCTCTGTGGAATCTGACTTTTATTTCCGCAGAGAGATCATTCCACAAGGCAGGCGCATGATAAGAGAAGGCTCTGTGGACTGCAGACTGTTTTGTAACCTTAAGCCCCTTTCTCACCGGGCCAACAAAGAGTTGCGTCATGTGGTAACATGCAGCCTAATGTCACAATACACTGGGACACGCAAAGGGTGACACGAAACGGATGCAAAAAATTAAACGTTTAATTTTTTTCGTGGATTTTCGGAATAGAGCACTGGATGCAGAAAGGAAGTAGTTTTCATGCAGGTTGGGCAACATTACAGTACTTAACGTGACTGTATGCCACGCCCATGCAGTACCACACTACCCGATGCCATTTTATGATTCCTGCTGTGCTCCATTGTTGCCGAGCTATAAATCATGAAGGATTGTTGTTGACCTTTTTATACCATTGGACTGTGTATTGTTGAGGACTGTTCTTGCAGATTTTTTGCCTCCTTCTGTGTTCCTCTTCTTCTCTCAAGCAATCAGATTCTGCCAGAACATTAACTAATGTTCCCAAGACATCCAGATGCTGCAGAATTGCAGCTTTTACTTGAGGACTAAAAAACATGATCTCTTTCTGCAAACAGTCCACCAATTCCAAGAGCAACGACGTGTTCTGTGTTCTGACAGCAGGACAAGACTGGATCGGACGGTAGCTGACACTGCAATAATGCCAAAACAGCGCGGGTTTCCGGCGTTACATAATACGCAGCATATGCAACTGTATGCTGGCCTCGTGTGAAAGGGGCTGCAGGGAAACAAAGTAGTCCTGTGCCCTGAGAATGCAGAGCATGGGCTGGTACGTAGATAGGGAGGCATTAATCAATGAATAATTTTATAAGTTAATAACAGAACTTTAAATCAGACCTCACAGAAAAAGGAAGCCAATGAAGGGAGGCCAAAATCTGTGTAATGTGGTCAAAGTTTCTGCTTCTTGTCAAAATTCTGGCAGCAGCATTTTGAACTAATTGGAGACCCCTAATGCAGTAAAGCAGAGAATAGGACATTGCAATAATACAGTCTAGAAGAAACAAATGTACGGATCAGAGTCTATGCATCAGCCATACAAAGGATGGGAGGAATCTCTGCTATGTTACAAAGGTAGAAAAAAGCAGTTAGAGTGACATCTCTGATGTGTAGGTCAAAGGGCAATGTGGGATCAAAAATCACTCAAAGGTGCCTCACTTTGTCAGTGTGATGTATGATGCACGAGTTTAAGTTAAGCATTAGCTGGTCAGACTGATGTGGATGTCTCACTGGACCAAGGACCATCATTTCAATCTTCTCAGAATTTAATAGTAAGAAATTACTAGACATCCAGTTTTTCATTTAAGCAAGGCAGTCCTCTAAATTCTTAATGTGTATGAGATTACTAGCAGTTATCTACATGTACAACTGAGTGTCATCAGCATAGCAATGAAGAGTAATCCCACTATGCCAGAGTGTAAGCCCAAGGGGTGCTATGTAAAGGGAGATAAGCAGGGGGCCTAAGATGGACCCCTGTGGAACCCCGTATTTAATCGGAACAAGGTTTGAGGTGACGTTATTGTATATGACACAGTGAGAGCAACTGGTTAGGTATTATGTCAACCATGCAAGGACATTCTCAGCAATCCCAAAGTGATTCTCCAACCTAAAGAGTAGTATGTGATGATCCACAGAGTCGAATGCAGCACTAGCATCTAACAGTAACAGAACTGTGGTGGTGTCTGTATCCACTGCAAGCAGGAGATCATTGATCACTTTAGTGAGAGTTATCTTCCATGGAATGGTGTGTTCTAAATGCAGACTACAGTGACTCAAAGAGGTTATTCTCAGTAAGGTGGTCCACGAGCTGCTGTGAAACCACTTTTTTCAAGAATCTTTGACCAAAATGATGGGTTTGATATCGGCCTATAATTTTTCAGCAGACTGGGATCAAGGTTAGATTTCTTAAGCATTGGTTTAATCACTATGGATTTAAAGCATTTAGGAAAAGATCCAGAGAATAGTGACAGGTTAATAATTTCCAATACAGTAGGCCCAAGTGTTGGCCACAGGTCCTTAAACAGTTTTGTTGGTATAGGGTCAAAGAGATATGTTGTGCAGTTACATGTTTTGTCAGTGCACTCAGTGAAATAATATCAAATTAAGTAAATCTAACTGAGGTATCAGTAACAGTACCCACATCAGCAACAGGGTGTAGTGGTGGGACAAAGGCATGCTGGGATATATTTAACCTAATGTCATCTATTTTCTTTTTGAAGTAATCTAAGAAATCTTGACCAGTTAATGGAGAGTGACTTCAGTTCATTCTCCTTGAATAAGTGTTGCCACTGGGCCAAACAAGAACTTTAAATTATACTTGTTTTTGTTACTCAAATCAGAGAAATAACCCTGTTTTGTAGCCCGCAGTGCATGCTTATCGTCTACAATAGCATCATGCCACAAAAGGTGGAATACTTCTAGTTTTGAGCTTTGGATTTTCATTCTAGACCTCTTGAATTATGCTTGGTGCCACGTAAATTATCACTGAAGCAAAGAGAGTATGTTTTGGGGGGACGTGGTTTTAGTGTAGGTTGATCAATCATGTCCAGTGTGCTCATGAGCACTGAGTTTAAGCTGTTCACAAAATTAGTACTGCATGATGGTGTTCCGAAAGTAATACTAAGATATCAGGAGGTCTGGCTCCAAGTTCAATTGTAGCTGAAGAGTTGATGTGTTGCTGTGGTGAGAAATAAGCATCCCGTCCCAGTAGACAAGGCAATGAGACAGTAAACTTAATAAGTGAGTGATCTGAAACCACCGACACACGAGACATAATATTAATATTTGAGACAGTAATACCACAAGCTTGGACCAAAGCCAGGGTGTCTCCACTAATGTGAGTCAAATCCTGAATGCATAGCTGGAATCCTAATGCATCTATAATGTCCATGAAGGATTTTCAGAGGGAATTAGAAGTCTTGCTTACATGAACTTTGAAATCACCAACAATCAAAATGTTATTTGCATAGGTTGCGATAAACTCACCAAATTCATCTAAGAATTCAGAATATGGGCCTGGGGGCCTACACATGGTGACAAAGTAACATGGTTGATTTTTATTCTTCTGACCTTGGCTATGTGTGGCATCCTCAGCAGAGCAGAGAGTCAAATATCATTAAGATATATGTCATTAAGCCATTAAGATAAACCCAGATTCACGAATAAAAGCAACACCTCTGCCTTGCTTTATATTGTGAGGAATGTGACGAAATGTGTACGCAGGTGGGTAGGCTTCATTTAAGAGGAGGACAATGGTAGGTTTCAGCCAGAGTTCACATAAACCCATTATACCTAGGCGGTGTTCCATAATTAGATCATTTACAACAGAGATTTTGATATGAATGAGACCCAAACTAAAGACCTCACTAGGGTTGGCATTTTGACTGTTTGGATTCAGAGATGGTTTCAAAGTTGTATATGTAAAATGAATCCTTAAATTAAGTTTGGGCTTGTGTAATTCCACATGTGCTGAAAATAGCAGACACAAAATATTTGACATTGCACAATCAGTGGGACACTCTCCTAGTGCTATCCAGTGTAGTAAGAGGCACTAAATTTGAAAAATATTTCCCTTTATGCTATTTATGGATATATCTGCGGAAAGAGGCCACAGTCTCAACTTCAAAAATTTTCCTTCCTAGCACATAATCTATGCTGTAACCATTGGGGAGTTCCTGCATGTTTCCCTGCTATGGTAATGGACTGTACAACCACATTAATATGAGGCCCTGCAGGTTCTCTAATCACCTAGTCTGTGGCCTGCTGTAGTGTCCTAATGTTACCCTCCCTGTTGAACTCTATCTATGTTCACAGATAAGATGGCATGGCAGCACCTTCCCCAGTAGGGTGAAGGTCATACAGGATCAGCAAGTCACGGCAACACCAGAAAAAGGGACAGTTATCAATAAAACTAAAGCATTGTTGTCTGCAAAACTGCACCAGTCACCTGTTCAAAGATATCAGCCTGCTAAACGTCTCGTCATTTCCATACCATAGACTATTAGTCGATGCCAACACAGCTTTCTGGTGAGGTCACAAGTCCTCTCTTTGTCTATTTTGTGATCTCTGATTGTTGCATTCTAACATCGCTGGTGCCAACACGAATAACTATGTGGGTATAACTAGTGTTGTGTTCCTCTGTCCGTCTGCCCTTGTGCATAGTAAGCACCCAAAGGTGAGAGGTAGTGTAGGGTGTTCTGTAATCTAACTTTGCAAGTAATAGAGCCCCTATCAATAATGCATGTCATTCTGGCCTGGAGATCCTGATAGAAGTTACCTGTGGGCTCAGAGGGCTATCAATAGGCATAGCTAAGCTGAAAAACAGTTCACAGTCGGCAGCTGTGTACTAGCTGGGTACTACAACCAGGCACCAAGCGTTATGGGATTTCTTCCGTCTAATCATGGTCCAAAAGCCATCATCTTTAGCTGGCAGAGCTAAGCTAAAGCTAATGGGCGCACTAGCTGCACCAACACTGAGCTCGTCTGGAGTCCCCATGATATCTAACTCCACTGAACCAAGAAACTGCTTTAACTTACAAACACGGCTCCTTCTTGTCAGTCCCTGTTTCACATCTGTTCTAATCTATTTACATTCTCACAGTATTTTCCCAGCTTCTTATCTTGTCTAGTCTATTATTCTCTGCATTTCCCAGCTTCCTATCGAACATAACATCTTTTTACTCTTTTCTGTTTTTTTTTTTCATTATTCTCTGCATGTGCATCATCATCTTCTATTCCATGTATTATCTTCAGTTCATGTAGTGCCTGTATGTTTTGCTGCCCTCTGGTGTTCCCTTATATCCATTACATCTCCTCTGCCTCTGATTAATTCCACCTGTTTGGGTCTGCACCTAGAACTGGTGAAAGTGGCTATACGAGGTCTATTAGAAAAGTATCCGACCTTATTATTTTTTCAAAAACCATATGGATTTGAATCACGTGTGATTACATCAGACATGCTTGAACCCTCGTGGGCATGCAAGAGTTTTTTCACGCCTGTCGGTTACGTCATTCGCCTGTGGGCAGTCTTTAAGTGGCCCACCCTCTTGTCAATTTTTCATTGTTTAGGAATGGCTCAGAGACTGCTGCTTTGTTTGATAAAATTTTTTTCAAAAGCTGTAAGGCACAACTGAGTGCACACCATTCGATAAATTCAGCTGGTTTTCGGTAAAAATTTTAACGGCTGATGAGAGATTTTGGTCTGGTAGTGTCGCCGTAAGGACGGCCCACGGCGCCTGATGGCGATCTGCGCTTCGAGGCAGCAGCGTCTCGCCATTTCAAGTTGAAAACTTCCACATTTCAAATCAAATCAATTTATTTATATAGCGCCAAATCACAACAAACAGTTGCCCCAAGGCACCTTATATTGTAAGGCAAGGCCATACAATAATTACGGAAAAACCCCAACGGTCAAAACGACCCCCTGTGAGCAAGCACTTGGCAACAGTGGGAAGGAAAAACTCCCTTTTAACAGGAAGAAACCTCCAGCAGACCCAGGCTCAGGGAGGGGCAGTCTTCTGCTGGGACTGGTTGGGGCTGAGGGAGAGAACCAGGAAAAAGACATGCTGTGGAGGGGAGCAGAGATCAATCACTAATGATTAAATGCAGAGTGGTGCATACAGAGCAAAAAGAGAAAGAAACACTCAGTGCATCATGGGAACCCCCCAGCAGTCTAAGTCTATAGCAACATAACTAAGGGATGGTTCAGGGTCACCTGATCCAGCCCTAACTATAAGCTTTAGCAAAAAGGAAAGTTTTAAGCCTAATCTTAAAAGTAGAGAGGGTGTCTGTCTCCCTGATCTGAATTGGGAGCTGGTTCCACAGGAGAGGAGCCTGAAAGATGAAGGCTCTGCCTCCCATTCTACTCTTACAAACCCTAGGAACTACAAGTAAGCCTGCAGTCTGAGAGCGAAGTGCTCTATTGGGGTGATATGGTACTATGAGGTCCCTAAGATAAGATGGGACCTGATTATTCAAAACCTTATAAGTAAGAAGAAGAATTTTAAATTCTATTCTAGAATTAACAGGAAGCCAATGAAGCGAGGCCAATATGGGTGAGATATGCTCTCTCCTTCTAGTCCCTGTTAGCACTCTAGCTGCAGCATTTTGAATTAACTGATGGCTTTTCAGGGAACTTTTAGGACAATCTGATAATAATGAATTACAATAGTCCAGCCTAGAGGAAATAAATGCATGAATTAGTTTTTCAGCATCACTCTGAGACAAGACCTTTCTAATTTTAGAGATATTGCGCAATGCAAAAAAGCAGTCCTACATATTTGTTTAATATGCGCATTGAATGACATATCCTGATCAAAAATGACTCCAAGATTTCTCACAGTATTACTAGAGGTCAGGGTAATGCCATCCAGAGTAAGGATCTGGCTAGACACCATGTTTCTAAGATTTGTGGGGCCAAGTACAATAACTTCAGTTTTATCTGAGTTTAAAAGCAGGAAATTAGAGGTCATCCATGTCTTTATGTCTGTAAGACAATCCTGCAGTTTAGCTAATTGGTGTGTGTCCTCTGGCTTCATGGATAAATAATGCTGGGTATCGTCTGCGTAACAATGAAAATTTAAGCAATGCCGTCTAATAATACTGCCTAAGGGAAACATGTATAAAGTGAATAAAATTGGTCCTAGCACAGAACCTTGTGGAACTCCATAATTAACCTTAGTCTGTGAAGAAGATTCCCCATTTACATGAACAAATTGTAATCTATTAGATAAATATGATTCAAACCACCGCAGCGCAGTGCCTTTAATACCTATGGCATGCTCTAATCTCTGTAATAAAATTTTATGGTCAACAGTATCAAAAGCAGCACTGAGGTCTAATAGAACAAGCACAGAGATGAGTCCACTGTCTGAGG